>NC_091118.1:192734836-192999836 GCF_040183065.1 Periplaneta americana
TTACATTACATTACATTACATTATATTATATTATATTATATTATATTATATTATATTATATTATATTATATTATATTATATTATATTATATTATATTATATTATATTATATTATATTATGTAAAAAGTGTGTTGATAACGGATGTACTCGAATTAGAAAGCTTTTAATTTGTTGTGGGAGCTCTTGAATCTCAGGAGGAACAGCTTTTAGCCTACAACAGCGCAACATAATCTGCTTGGATCATTACCCAATTTTTTTGCATTGCATTTATTGCATATATATTTTATGTATTTTAACACAATTCAATTGAGCATAGTTAAAATTTGAATTATAAAATAATGGATTGCTAAGCTAACGTACTATTACTGCATACTAAATCAATACACTCTCGTTGTTCGTTAATTCTCTGAGATAAAAATGAATATGTTCATAAACATTATTTTCAGAAATACAGGAAATGAATATACAGAATAACCTATCAAGTTTTCTGTGCATAAGAAGCTATTTTAATCTTACCTGTCCTGATTTACTCAGACGTTACTGTAATAACATTATAGCATTATGTCCATCTAGAGAAACTACACTTTCCAATGGTGAAATAATAATTAATTATACAAATCGGTTAATTTAGGTTCCGATATTACTTCATACAAACACAGAAACATTCTCTGTAGGCTATGTTTAATAGCTTTTGATTGTTGATGTCCAAGGCCCCTTATAGACGAAGTCATTTGTTCTTAATTCATTAGATGGCGTTATTTTAATTTTAAAACTCATTTATCTCATTAAATATCAGTCCTATCAAAATTTTGTAAACAATAAAACTTATCGGAAATCATTTTTAAAGAAACTTTTTTATGTAACATTTTTCACAAAAATCAATAATAAGCGAGATATTTCGATTTATTTAATTCAGGCCCCCTTTTAACCCCCCTTTTAAATAAAGTATTTTGAATGCCATATAGCCTAAAACCTAAGTTACAACGAACTTAATTTATATTCCAATTTTCATATAAATCGGTTCAGCCATTATCGCGTGAAAAGGTAACAAACATACAGACAGACATACAAACAAAAATGTCAAAAATGCGATTTTCGGTTTCAGGGTGGTTAATTATATATGTTTGGACCAATTATTTTTGGAAAATCGAAAATTACCAGAAAAATTTCGGCTACAGATTTATTATTAGTATAGATTTATATAAATGAAATTATTTTCAAATGGAACCAAATCTACACATCATGAATCAAAATAACCAGTGCTCTAACATTAAATACCTTACTCTATGCCGATGATCAAGTCATAATTTCCAATTCAGAGGATAATTTACGAAGAGGATTGTATACATTAAATAAAATATTAAAAGATTTTGGGATGGAAATTTCAGTACAAAAATCAAAAGTAATGGCATTTTTAGGACAAGACCCAGTCAGAAGTAAGATAATACACAATAACCAATGCCTCGAACAAGTGCAAAATTTCAATTATCTGGGTTGTGAAATATCTTATCAAAATGAAAAAGATGTGAACAAGAAAATTACCAAATTTACACAAATGCTAGGAATAATAAACAATACATTAAAAACTAAATTAGTACAAAAATCTACAAGAATAAAAATATATAATACACTATCATTACCCTCCTTTTTATACGGAAGCGAGATTTGGACATTAAAGGAAAAAGACATGAACAGAATCAAACCAACGGAAATGAAATTTTTCAGGAGGACAGCAGGATATACTCTTTTAGACCGAAAAAGGAATGAAGAAATTTTAGAACAATTAGAAGTAGAGTCAGTAGAAGAAAAAATCAGCAGATACAAATTCAATTGGTTAGATCATGTAAGAAGAATGGAAAATTCAAGAATCCCAAAAATTATGATGCAATATAAACCTAGAGGACATCGTCGACCAGGAAGACCTTTAAGAAGACTGCTAGATGGGGCCAAAACAGGTCTACAGAGGCCTAATTCGTGAAGGATGATGATGATGATGATGATGTAAGATAATTTTCAAATGCCTATAGAACTCAGTTTAACAGAGAGCTGGGAGCACTTAAGGATTCTTTTAACTTGTCCAAATGTTAAAGATTTATTAATTTGTCCTACAGAATAATCTCTGTAATATTAATTGACAATTAATATTTGAGGAGAAAAATTCGCTCCGGCGCCGGGGGTCGAACCCAGGTCCTTGGTTCTACGTACCAAGCGCTCTGACCGCTGAGCTATGCCGAATGCAATCCACAGCACCGGACCGAACTCTTCTCCTTCAGTGTTTCTCTTTTGGCCTGACTCCAAGCTAGGCATATATGTTGACGTATTATGTCCAAATCAACTGCCATTATACAAGGGGCGCACTCAGCAGAGTGACTTATTTGGCCGGGATTCCGCAGTTAAGTGCACAGTAATCTGTACTGAATATGCACTGCTAGCTATGAGAATATTAAAGATTTATTCATTTGTCCTACAGAATAATCTCTGTAATATTAATTGACAATTATTAATATTTGAGGAGAAACTGTATCGTATTCCTCACCTAAAATAATTATGAACATTAAATCCAGACGTTTGAGATGGCCAGGGTATATTGCAAGTATGGGTGAATCCAAAAATTCAAACAGAGTGTTAGTTGGGAGGCCGGAGGGAAAGAGACCTTTGGGGAGGCCGAGACGTAGATTTATTTATTTAAGTTGGTTATTTAACGACGCTGTATCAACTACGAAGTTATTTAGCGTCGATGAGATTGGTGATAGCGAGATGGTATTTGGCGAGATGAGGCCGAGGATTCGACATAGATTACCTGGCATTCACCTTACGGTTGGCGAAAACCTCGGAAAAAACCCAACCAGGTAATCAGCCGAAGCGGGGATCGAACCCGCGCCCGAGCGCAACTTTAGACCGGCAGGCAAGCTCCTTAGCCGACTGAGCCACGCCGGTGGCTCCGAGACGTAGATGGCAGGATAATATTAAAACGGATTTGAGGGAAGTGGGATATGATGGTAGGACTGAATTAATCTTGCTGAGGATAGGGATCGATGGCGGGCTTATGTGAGGGCGGCAATGAATCTCTGGGTTCTCTAATAGTAATATGCGTTACAAGAGCGGTATGTTGACGTTTTCATGTTCGAGGAAAAGATTGAAAAAGCGAAACGTAGTTGAGCTTTTTTAATTTCCGAGAACATGAAAACAAACATACCGCTCGTGTATCGTACATTATTTTGTGCGAAGATCGTTTATTACATACCTGAAAGAGGAATTTCTAATTAGTTGCAATGAAATCTCCATCTTGGTTTCTGTTCAATGACGGCAACTTTGGAAAACAAATATATCTATCTTCAACATTGTTGCTATAAAATGTTTTCTGTGTTTACTATATTCCAGTAGGCCGTGACATACGTCTGTTTTTTTCCCCCCAGTCTATAAATTCGAACTTGAAACAAACGGTAAGGTTATGTAATGATTTATTTTTCATTTTAAAATTTTAACAATATTATTTACATAGCATATTGCAGTAATAACATCGGCATCTGGAATCTTGTTGATTTTTTCACGGCTTCCTTAATGTTACTTGTATCAGGAATGCAATAAGTTTCGTGGAGTAGTAGACTTTACTTAATTTTTGAAAATATTTAAAAACAATAATTAACATTTCAATTTAGGTGAAATTGCAGTGGTAAGTTTCCAATTTATAATTATTACGATGTTAAACGTCTCTAAAAATAATATGTTAAAAGCCTAAAGCAGTAAAATGAATGTCGCGCTTAAGCGGTAAGAAGAGGGAAATCGTTATGTGTGTTAGGTTGGGAATACTGAATGTGGAATTTTAGACTTTCTGCGGATTGGTTTTGTGCGGAAAGCAAGCAAATACGCACGATCCCGCACAAAAGTCATTTGTAAATAAGTATTATATTGTATTAGGGCCTATACATTAATTTTTCTGGGCGATTTTGGTTAAAGCACAGAAAAATATAATTTAAGAACAACAGATGATGGGATGTACCCACGATTGGACAGAAATGCGCAGAAAAATGCCACTCCGACTCCTCACTTTCCACAATTAATTTTGCTGTGCTTCGTTGAGATCCGATCCCGGGTCTGTACCACAGAAAGCCGAGGCATCATGCAGCATGCGCCCCCTGATATAAAACAACCATAATTCCCGGCCCTGCAGGCCGGTATCATGCCAGTGCGACACGAGATGCGATGCCGCCACCCCACAAAACCGACCGTATCCCGTTACAACGCTAATTACTGCACGTCCTCATTACAAGGTCGAACAATGTCAATGGTAATACTAGACACCTTCACCGCCAATCGCTAGCATTATGTGACGGATCTCCGGGCGATCTGCTCCACCCACCTCGGTTTAAATATGTCACGAATATCATGCTTCAACCAAAAGTGATCAACTTTCACGTCAGAACTGCAGGCGCTGCAGCGTTGGTTAGCACTTCCCTTGTCTTCTTTCACCAAACAATGATTAGGCCCGTTCCGTTTTTACCTTTTGAAGTTACGTGTCTGCATACCGCAAAATTACCTAATATAATTTATTGAAAGTTGATTCGACATGGAAGTCAATGTTCAAAGTACGAGAGAGAAAAATTGTAACGTTTCAATTTTCACATAAGAATTGCTTTGGTTCAATGTTGTTATTAATGGAGTAGGAACTTCGCTACCGGAGGATTAAGAAGATTTTAGACAAAGTTGCATCTTTTTTTTTTAATAGATATATGGATGTCATGTTATGTTTTATTAAACAACGCTCGCAACTGCAGAGGTTATATCAGCGTCGCCGGATGTGCCAGAATTTTGTCCCGCAGGAGTTCTTTTACATGCCAGTAAATCTACTCACATGAGCCTGTCACATTTAAGCACACTTAAATGCCATCGACCTGGCCCTGGATCGAACCCGCAACCTTAGGCATAGGCCAGCGCTATACCAACTCGCCAACCAGGCCGACTAGATAGATGGATTTATTGAGTAATATTATACATAGGCTACAGATGTTATATTATCATAATTTTCTCTTAAATTCAATGCACGGGTCTCCTGACCGTACGTACTTTGTACCTAAAACAAGTCTTACAAAACACATTATATAATATATCCTAACCTAAAACAGACATAAAAGTGTATAATTGAGTAGATACCATTATCCCTTCGTCAGTTCTCATCACAAACTTCAACAGCTGAAGTTCTAATCTGCCTCGCCTTCAAGAGGAACAATCCAGTCTTTTGTTCGTATCCTCTACTCCTCATGAGGTTAAGACAAGCAAGCGAACTCCTATTCTGACTTGGCATCGAGGGTGGTAGAAATTTTCTCCGGATATGTTCCAATACAACACACTGCAATAAAATATGTCTATAGGAGTCCTTTTCTCCGCACGGTGGACAAAGGCGCTTTCCTTCGTTGACAATTTTATTACCCTTCCGTTTAGTCAACTGTTCGAAGACGGGTATGAACCTCACAAGTGGTACCAATATGGCACCACTTATGAGGCAACTAGGCCAGAAGATAATGAGGTAGGGTGGCCAGTTTCTTTCCCCCTCCATTGCATACATCGACGATTAGCTACATCAGACTTCAGATGTATAAGCTTACAAACAATTATTGTTCTTCCCCTGACATATATCGTCAAGTGAGATTTACTGCCTGATAATAGACGTACATATCAGCCAGAACCTCAATCATAGGTGCATAGGACTATTTTCTTATAGTGCATTAATTAGAGTAAAGTGGTTCGGTTAACGATAAGAATAAGTCACCAAGACCAAGAATAATTATTGATATTCAGATTGGTCAGGTTCTTTATGAAAGCCAAAACCCGTTATCAGCCAACAGTGATAATGTGCTAAGAAAGGTCATGCACCACTACTTGCAACATTTTACACGATCTTACGAAAATGTACCATTATAAACTGCTAACGACATTTGAATTAAAGGAAGCTGATTATGAAAAGAGATACAACTTTTCATTACGTGTATTACAGCTGGCGCCAGCGTTTTTGGAGTGTCTTCTATATATATATATATATATATATATATATATATATATATATAAATATATATATATATATATTGCCCAGTTTGTGAGCATGTTGGTAGTGCAGCTGAGAATGGTACTATACATGTCAAATCAGCCATTTTCCAAACACAGTTGTCAGATTGACTGCGGCAAATGTAAAAGACTCGCACTTAACGTTAACATTACGTATTTCACACGCCAAAAACGGTGATGCGGACTGTAGCTCAGGTGGAAACTGAACTAAAAGGACTATTTCGAATATTGTATTTTATTACATTAATTCGATAATTCGAACTTGTTTCGAAATTGTTACTGTTTTGTTCCGCTTTACATATGCACAGTCAGCTACTTACTTCTAGATTTTTTATCATTTTTCTTAATCACTAATATATTAGGTAGACAATATACTGTATTGACCTTAATGAAGGGGGGGGAGAGCAACGGTGAATTGTTCAATGGTTGAGCTGTTTGGACTTCTTCCATTGCTAATTTTTAAAATTGTAGCACAACGTTTCGAAGAGGGAATCTCTCTTCGTCGCCAGGTGAAAACCTACTGTGGGGATTGTTACAAACAGCTAGGCTGTCTGACTGATCGACGACCGTTTGTAACGATCTCCACAGTAGGTTTTACCTGACGGCGAAGAGAGATCCACTCTTCTGAACGTTGTGCTACAATTTTGAAAATTAGCAATGGAAAAAGATCAAATAGCTCAACCATTGAATATACTGTATTAGTACCCATTGTGTCTATTATGATCTTATCTTAATTTAATTATGACTTATTTAACGACGCTCGCAACTGCAGATGTTATATCAGCGTCGCCAGTGTGCCGGAATTTTGTCCCGCAGGAGTTCTTTTACATGCCAGTAAATCTACTGACATGAGGCTGTCGCATTTAAACACACTTAAATGCCATTGACCTCGGCCGGGATCGATTTATTTTATTTTAGTAGGTTATTTCACGATGCTTTATCAACATCTTAGGTTATTTAGCGTCTGAATGAGATGGTAATAATGCCGGTGAAATGAGTCCGGCACCGAAAGTTACCCAGCATTTGCTCATATTGGGTTGAGGGAAAACCCCGGGAAAAACCTCAACCAGGTAACTTGCCCCGACGGGAATCCAACCCGGGCCACATGGTTTCACGGCCAGACGCGCTAACAGTTACTCCACAGGTGTGGACGGCCGGGATCGAATCCGGCAACCTCGAGCATAGAAGAGCAGCGCTGTACCAATGAAGCTACCGAGGCCGACGATCTTATCTTTCTACTACCACTGTTTAAATGTATTTTCTTTTATTTCTCTCTCTTTTTTTTTTTTTTTGCATTTGTGCTTTTTGTATTTGTATCTGTAAATGTATTTCCATTTCTTCTTTACTTCTTCTCCCTGCATTTGTTTTCTGTATATATCTATTTGTATTTTGATGGTGTGGTTGAGAAGGCCTGGTGGCCTTAGTTCCGCCAGATTAACTAAATAAGTAAAAATAATTCTAGAATATACATTTCATGCAAACTTTTAAATTTCTTTAAATCCCCTGTCAATTTTCCTATATTTCTTATTATCGTCTTTATTTATTTATTTATTTATTTATTTATTTACTTATTCATTTATTTATTGTCCACACCTGTGGAGTAACGGTTAGCACGTCTAGCCGCGAAACCAGGTGGCCCGGGTTCGATTCCCGGTCGGGCCAAGTTACCTGGTTGAGGTTTTTCCGGGATTTCCCTCAACCCAATATGAGCAAATGCTGGGTAACTTTCGGTGTTGGGCCCCGGACTCATTTCACCGGCATTATCACCTTCATCTCATTCAGACGCTAAATAACTTAAGATGTTGTTAAAGCGTCGCAAAATAACCTACTAGAAATTTATTTATTTATTTATTTATTTACTTATTTATTGTCCACACCTGTGGAGTAACGGTTAGCACGTTTAGCCGCGAAACCAGGTGACCCGGGTTCGATTCCCGGTCTGGGCAAGTTACCTGGTTGAGTTTTTTCCAGGGTTTCCCTCAACCCAATATGAGCAAATGCTGGGTAACTTTCGGTGTTGGACCCCGGACTCATTTCGCCGGCATTATCACCTTCATCTCATTGAGACGCTAAATAACCTGAGATGTTGATAAAGCGTCGTAAAATAACCTACTAAAAATGTATTTATTTATTTATTTGCTTGCTTGCTTGCTTGCTTGCTTGCTTGCTTGCTTGCTTGCTTGCTTGCTTGCTTGCTTGCTTGCTTGCTTGCTTATTTATTTATTTATTCATTCATTCATTCATTCATTCATTCATTCATTTATTTATTTATTTATTTGTTTATTTATTTATTTATTTATTTATTTATTCGTTTTCTCTTTTCTTCCTCCTGTATTCCTGTTCTTTTACGAATAACTTTTGTGTGAATTTTCGAATCTGTCAGTGCATTCTTTTGGAGAACGGAAAATACAAGAAAGAGAAGAGAAAAGAGGAGACATTTATTGGGTTATCCTCTATTATTGATAAAAAAAATGTCCTTGGTTCTGATGAATCGTGCAGATTCAACAATACCAATCCATGGTACACTCTCATGTACTTTGTCTAATGATCTAGGAATCTCTATCTGTCTCTTTCTCATACATAGCCTACCTAAGTATATGTAGACACGGAGAGAGAAATACTGAAACTGTAAACGAATTCAACTTATATAACTTGTGAGGCGCTCTCCATTTCTCAGAAATAACAAAATTGTTTCCTGCAAATAGAAACTGTAAAATTACTAAAAACCAAATCCCGCTGTAAGCCTAGAGCAGCACTAATAACGCATACCTCTTTATTTTTAATTCGTTAAATCGCTCGTGTATTCATTATGGAGTGTTTATTGTTTTAACGTGAAACATGTTTTCAAAAAATACGAATAAAACACGACAGCAGAGGAAAACTCATAATATTAATTTAACTCGATGGAACACACAAACCGCAACCAGTCTTCACAACGAGTAAACTCGTAATTCCTAAACTTTTTGTCTCACGCTCTTTCGAAATTACGTACATCTCCTCTCAGGGAAATTCAAACAGGATTGAAATAACACAAAAATTGTATTTCTATTAATGAAGGACGATTTTGTATGGGACTACCTACATTGCTAAAGCAATTAATAGAAGGAGAGTTTCGAAGGTTTCAAATAAGGAAAACCAACAGGAGACGGCGATGAACAGAAAGAGATGGACTAGGAAGAAAGAGGGGAAAGAAAAAGAGATAAGAAAGGGATAATGGGAAAGAGAAGGAACACATGGGCTATTCCATCTCAAATCGACCGAAATATAGAGAAAATTGACCTTGGAATTTTTAAATACAATGAAATTTTTTTGTCCGTAGAGAACTGTGATACAATGCTTTGTGCAAAGTTTGAGGCGTCAGAACTTCATAGTGTTTAAACTAAAAATATTTAAATTTATCGTATTTTCATAAAATTAGCAAATTTAAACTGTTGTGGCTCCGAAACCCTTTCACCCAATGATCAAAATCATGGTTTATTTTGATGCTAAGAAATTAAAGTTTATATTGACATGTAAACAGTTTTTCTTACTTTTTATGGAAATGGAAAAATTTAGATTTTTCTTCATTAAGGGAACGCACAGGTGAAATTACTAAATCTTACAGTTTTCATTTTTTTTCTCAAAGACCAAGGACACCAGAATAAAATTATGTGACACGTTTCCTTATTAAGATAAAATAAACGGCAGGAATTTTTTTCAGCGTGATTTTCTTTAATTTTCGACGTGTGGAACCATTTATATATTAATTTAATTAATCAATATGTAAATGGTTCCACACGTCGAAAATTAAAGAAAATCACGTTGAAAAAAATTCCTGCCTTTTATTTCATCTTAATAAGGAAACGTGTCACATAATTTTATTCTGGTGTCCTTGGTCTTTGAGAAAAAAAATGAAAACTGTAAGATTTAGTAATTTCACCTGCGCGTTCCCTTAAGACGCCTTTGACCACGAAAAAATATTTTTAAAATATATGGTTAGATTCCGCATTGAAAGTACAAATAAACACATATTTTTTACTCATGCACCGTTGATAAGAAAGTATTAAAAATATCAAATAAAGAAAATGAATAGTACGCGCGTGAACTAACAAGCTGACTGTGAGGCGGGAGCTAGCCGAGACAAGCAAGACCAGGAGACATAAACACGTGATGTTTCGTCTAGTAGCGCATAGCTGGGCTAGCTTTATCACAAGTTTTCATAAACACAGGAGTAAAATGACGCCAAACACTCGCTTATCTTCAGCTTTCGGCCAGTGCGTGCGGTATTGAGCCGTTCAAGTCGAGGCGTGTGAAAATAATTTATTTAATACCCCCGAAACCTATTGCCGAGCCACTAAGCAAACAACGCCGAAGTACCTCTTAATAATGTAAGGTTTTTTCTCAATATTTTTTACATTTTTACAAATGGGCAAAAAGCCTAAAACTAAGTAAAATCAGATTATCTGCCTCTCTGGATATAATAAAAATAAGGATTACTTCTTATCATAACCTACCAAATGTCAGCTTCAAAATGAGCTCCCGTTCAATGTTCTGCAGTAAATGGTTCCAGAGTTCTGAGCGCTGAAAGAGGCTTGTTTTTATAAAATACGCTAAATTTGTCGCTCAATAATACGAAAACCGTTTGACTTTCGATAGTATATTTTTGAAAATGCACTGTCCCCAGCAGCTTGTATAAATAGGGAAAAAATGCGAGGTTTTTTACTGATCGATTTGATATGGAATAGCCCACATGCAGGAAGAGGTGAAGGATGATAAGGAAATACTATTAATGTTTATTAATAATCTTCGGTGGAAAGGGTAGGAAATGAGGGCAAAGAGAAGGGAAGCTAAGAGGAGAAGAAGAAGAAAAACAAGATAAGAAAGATGAAAGAAGAAAGGTAAGATAAATGGAGAGAAGGCTAAGAACAGGGCAAAAGGGGAGGGGGGTGAAGGGTAGGTTGGTAAAGAAGATGAGCGAAAATGGCAGAAGAAAGAGAATATAAAATGAAGGGAGAAAGGAGACAGCATGAAAGCAGAGGATAATACAGACAAGAGTAAGATAGGAAGTAAAGAAAAGCAAGGCAAAGATCCGAGGAAGAAGAGCCGAGAAGAACAGGGGAGAACGAAAGACAAGAGAGATCAAGGAAATAAGAGAAGAAAGAGGAAATATTGAACCCTGAAAATTTTCTCCTGATTCAAGCACAATTTTCTTTTTTTATGTACAAATATCATTGCTGAATAACTTAAATTCGAGATCAGTTTTGAAAAAATGAAGTGGGGAGAGTATTTTAGAGGAAAAATATGTTTTTGAAAATGTACTGATTTTTCATCATATTCACTATAATCTTCTCATTAATTTTACTTCCTCTTTTTTCTATCATAAGAAATTTCAGTTCCACAACAACAGTTAAAAGTTGAAACTTGATCCAAAATTTTGTTTTCGATTAACATTTTACTTCTAATGAGATTTTTACCACTCAATGCCCCTTTCTTTTAGTGCAGAAATTTGATCCCAACAAATGTAACTTTTCGTTCTACAGAGGAATTTTACAATGTTACATTTGTTCATATCAAATTTCTCCTCATTTAAAGGAAAAAAAACTAAAATATTTCAATCATTCATCATTAGGGCTAGGATTTTGATGAAATTGCATTTGTTTTCTAGTATGCCAGAAACATTGCTGCTTTAGTGTTAAACTGAGTGTTTTAAAACATATTTGTTAGGGCATTTTTTTGCATTTTTACCTCTTACAACTCATAAGAGCATTTTTTGT
Source organism: Periplaneta americana (assembly GCF_040183065.1). NCBI lineage: Eukaryota > Metazoa > Arthropoda > Insecta > Blattodea > Blattidae > Periplaneta > Periplaneta americana. Next base: position 192,746,650 of record NC_091118.1, read on the forward strand.
TTTATTCGGTCATTTCTGGGGTATTTTCATTTAATTTTGGCCATAAACCCCCATTATTAATGTAAAATATTATTTATTTCCTTCGATATTTTCTCTACATATTTTGTCAATTAATACCCATTATTTTGTATATTATTTTAATCGTTTTTCTACACAAATATTGCCATTTTAACGCAGTAAACCCCACGTAATGGATCAGTCCAACCACCCCTTCAATATAGACTCCTCTATGCCTGCTAATTCCGGATAAGAGTGGCCTTGTGGTGGACTACGTGGAACTACATCAGGTAAAATAATTAATTAAAGTGTACTACTTAGAAAAATTATGTAAAATTAAATAAACTTTAATGTTGGTACTATGATTTCATTTAATTACTAGTCTGAATATTAATATTCCTACTAAGCCAATTATGTAAGGTCAATTTTAAGGCATTTTTAAGGTCATTTTTGAAAGATTTTTAGTTAAAAAATGCCTTGTTTTAGGACATTTTTTCATGATTTATAGGCCATCAAAATCCTAGCCCTAATCATAATACACTGCTCTCTTAAATTGACTGAGCATATTGGGAATGAACTCAGTTACTATCCTAGAACACGCTATGAAATGTTTCATATTAGGAAGTTTAATACATTAGGAAGTTTAAATGTAGAAAACAAAGAACGGACGTGGCAAAATTTTCCTTTGTTAACCGCACAATAATAGACTGGAACAGCTTACCTGCGGCAATCTTTCAGGGTGGTCCTCTCAAAATCAATACATTTAAGGAAAGGTTGAGAAGATTACACTGAAAATGTAATTGGAGGTGCAGTGTAATTATTTAAGTTGTGTCATAACTAATTGAGTTTATATGGAATTAATTAAGTTGATATGTAATTAATTAAGATGATATGTAATTTAGTTGATATGTAAATAAATTAGGGTGATATGTAATTAATTACAATGATATGTAATTAAGTTGGTATGTAATTAATTAAGGTGATATGTAATTATTTAAATTGGTAATATTTGGGTGAAATAGAAGTAGGCCTCCTTATAAGTTAGATTTACTTTTGCTTATCAAAGGCGTTATTATAGAATAGTTTTTATTTATAGTCCTAGATTTATTGCATCTAATATTTATAGATTTACGTTTATTTTATTTTATTTCTGTAATTGTAATTATTGTATATTATATATCACTGCCACCGGGTGTATACCCAATTGTAGTGTTAATAAATACATACATTATACATACATATAAAACAATTTTATCTCGAAAAGGAAGCAAAAACGAGCAAAATTGTATCAAACTTTTTTTGTCTGAAATTAATCACATTACTTACGGTTCACTCTATAAACACACTTGGTTTCTTTACGTATGTCAAAATTATAGTAGCCTATATGAAACAGAATATGCTTTCAATTTGGATTATAATAAGCTGCATAAATACAATAGGCCTAACTTAATAAGTCTACAAAATATACCAGACAGACGATCGGAACTGTCATCCTTATACATATCCATATACATTTTCAGTTCGGTATGACTCACTCCGCATGTTCACCATCGCCCTCCACTATTTCCGTCAGAATGGACTATTATTTCTTCAATATAATTTTCTTGTTCTGGAAAGTGCAACACGATGACGATGTTTTATCAAGTAGTCCCACTCGATTTCAACCGCAGTCAACTTTCCGACAGACTTGACAGTTCGGCGCGGTAACAATCACACAGTCAGAGAATGCGACTTACATTCAAGAGGTTCACAGTTCGAATTTCAGCTGCTGTCATGGAATTAATGACCTACTGGCTTTAGATTATCATTAACTTAAATTCAAATAGACGACAATTACTTACGTTCAAATAACCACAAAATATTATTTCATGACAAAACATCTTTCTATATAATTTAGGTCAAAATGGTGCTGTACTGGATTGCTAAAACACGTTCGAAAATTGGGAAACTGTCATACCATTATGATATTTTTCTGTACTGTATGAAAACAGCCTATTCCTACTTTCAATATACCGTATTCCTATATAATTCTGTGGCCGGGAGGAAAAAGGTCTTATGTCAATTTTTTGTGAAAATGAGATTTTTATATATTCTGTAAGCGGAAACAATTCTCTACAATCTGGTAAAACGGCTAAAGTCAAATAAGACTCCTGACTGGATTTACAGAGCGTTACCAAATGGCCTAAGTACTTTTTGAATCGAGAACACATAGAATAAAGGACTTAAGAATATGCAATACTTTATTTCTTACAAACCGTCACATGTTTACTTTCCATGCTTCCCTATTAAAAAGGTCTAACTTGTATTTTAGCCATTTTATCACATACTGATGCCCTTTCCTTTTAAAACATTAAGCGCCAGGGTAAACAGTCCTATAATTGTTTAAGACCCATTTTTCATTCCTAATAATTTACATTTCTCATTTATTTTGACATGAAAAAGGTCCTATGTTTAAATAGTCCCTTCTACTCAGTTTGGGTTTTAGTCTTAAGGGGCTTAAGTGCAGCTATTTTTGGAAATAATCAACAAAATTGTTAAATGAGCAACATAACCTATTTTAGAAGAAATATAAACAAATAATATCCAGAAAAAAGCTCTTAATTAAAAAATTCTATAATTGACACCAATTTCAATCTTTCTACTGCTCTCCTGAAAAGTATAAAATTTTTACTTAAGACCTTTTTCCTCCCGGCCACAGAATTTATGTTCGTAACAACCACTTTTTACTTAATCATGCTTTACATGTAAGTGGTGGAGTCTGCTATAATTTTCTTATATGCTTGCAAACTGTAGTTATTTATGGTACTCTTTTTGGAACGAGTATAAAGGGTCAAAAAGATAACTTTACGAATGTGTCTCATACAATGTTTTTCTACGATACCACAAATTTTTATAAATAAATATTTCAAGTTGGAGAGGTTGTAAGATCACGATTTCACGGCCGCCTAAACTCAAAACCATTACGAAATAAGTATTCGTGGAATACAGCCTGTTTCTTCATAATTACAATTTCATCTAAACCGGTCATGTAATCAAAAATTCGGTTAGAAAAAGTTGAATGCTATATTATCTTATTGTAATGAGTTTTAAATATAACTTTGACCACATCTGTGGTGTAGAGGTCAGCATGCTGGTCTATTACGCAGAGAGCCCGGGTTCGATTCCTGGTTGAGGTTTTTCAGGGTTTTTCCTCATGCGTTAGGCAAATGCCAGGAAATTCGGGCCACAGCATCCCTGAATATCACCGGCCTCATTCATCACCGAAATCATATTCATAACAAATCAGTAATATATCTAGACACCATCAGGTTCACAACAATAGAACCAGTCTCAACAATAGCAAACAGGCCTTCGGATTTCACCCAAAAGATTAACTCGTGATATGAACAAAGATGTTAAAGCGAATATAACAGTGAGAGAGAAAAAAAAAAGTAACTTCTGAATAACACGGGCTATAATGTACAGTAAATATGAATGTTAAATTCGTTACTTATTTATGTTACGTGTAATATTTACGTTATGAAATATTGAGTAACGCATTAATCTCTTATTGAATGAAGTTTATATATTAGATATTTTATTTTCTTTGGCAGTCGGTAAAATTAATAGCAATACGTAAAGTATTTACTTACTTTTTTACGTACTACTGTTTCAAAGTCTTATTTTACGCACAGATAACAGAGGGTAAAATCAACTTTTGGCACTATTGTATAAAAATTATTTATAAATATTTCTAGTGGTCTATTTTCCGTGTAAAGGAATTTTACAGGCGTAATTTATATTATGAAAATAATAATAAAATAATCAACTGACATATACCAATATATATGTTCAGAAAATGTTAAATATGGAAAGTAGGTATTGTTGATAAAAAAATCCACTTATGCACTGAACTTCCGTACAATAAATTCCTAAATTAAAATACTTGAATTCGTTCATATTCTGACTGTGGTAATATAAATTATTCTTACGAAATCAAACCTCCCACAAGCATATCGACTCTGCAAAGGCTTTCCCTTCAACGACTTGCAATTATATTCCTCGTGTGTTTCATATGTGTCTTGGGATCACACAAAATTTAACGCGAAGGAATTTCCTTATTCGTGAACACAAAATGTTCCTTACAACGGTGAAATAAAACGTAACTAAATATTCAGCACATGCAAAGAAAATAGCACGTGGTAAGTCTAAATATGTATTTCGAAAATATTACTGAAATTTTTATGTTTACTGTATATTACTCTTCAAGGAACGACCACTCATATAAATTGAGGGAAAGAAGACAGAGGACGGACACTGGAAAGTTTTCTTTTCTCAATCGTACTATCAGGGACTGGAATGCTTTACCTGCAGACTTACTAAAGGCTTTACCAACAACCAAAAATGTATTTAAAAATAGGCTTAAGGACTTTACTAATAGACGATAATTATACACAGTATGTAAAGGATGTAAATGATATTTTGTTATTGAAGTGTTGTATCAGTGAAGAATTATGCTGTGTCAGTGAAGTGTGTTGTGTCAGTGAAACGTGTTCCTGTCAGGGAAGCCTTATAGTTTATAGTGGCAGTGCAAAGTATTTGAACAGTGAAATGTTTTTGAAGTGTTAGTGAAATCAGGATAGAATCAGTGAAAAGTGTCGTAGTTCCAGTGCAGTGAGTGAGTTGACAGCGAAATGAGTGTAATGTGGAAAGGTACTTGTGCAGATATGAACATATCATACTCGTGGGTTTTAGTTCGAACTTAGATTTAAGATACAAATTAGATTTATTTTAAATGTTATTTTAAGTGATAGTGCTTCATTTAATTTAGGATATTCCCTATTATTATTATTATTATTATTATTATTATTATTATTATTATTATTATTAGTATTAATTATTGGTATTGTTATTAAGTGTATTTTTAATTAACAAGTTTATTATTGTCATTATTGAGTGTAATTAGTTACCACTGCCACCGGGTATATACCCATTGCAGTGTGAATAAATACTGTACATACATATATTTTTTCTCATATGGACCGTAGGGAAGCAAATAATTTTATCATTTGGGACTTATCAACAAAATTCTTCGTATACGTATTTATAGTGTTTTAACTTAAAAATTTGACAGAACATTAAATTTATTGCGCAGAAAACAAACTGCAAAGATGCACCTGATGACGAGGACATGAACCAACCACTTGACATAGTATTTCACGACGCCACATCCGGCGCCAAGCAAATCTCGGTACTCACGTGTAGTCCGCTGAATTTTGGTGTCCTTGTGATGAACGGAAATGGCGCGGAACAACACCTTCACTTGTTCTCACCACACTGCAACATGGAGCCACTTTTTACACGCTACGTTGTTTTTGTGAAGAGAACAGCTGACGAACGCGCCGCACCCTGCTCTCTCGTGTCCCTCCTCCAACTGAATGCGTCCCGTAAAAGGATCCTGAGCCGGAGCGACTCTGGGCATGCGCGCGGAACATCCCCCCAAAAGGGGGTGTAGGAGGGCTAAGTCCGGCGCGTCGCACGACAGCTGAAGCAAACACAATTACGTCAACTAAACTCTTGCACTCATTTCATTCCACACAGATAAACTATTTGTTCAGCTTTAGTTACAAACACACACAAAAATTCCCTCCTCCGTTCCAAAACTTCTTTCCGCCCCACAACCCCCCCCCCTTTTTTATATTGGAAACTGTGCTTGGGGACCCAATATTTGATGTACGGAGGCAGTGGGAAAAGCAATTTTATACTGACCCAATATAGAGAAACAATATTTGAATAAGCCCATGTGGACGGAATTAATAACGATTCTCCTACAAGGAATTTCGCTCCTGAGGTTGGTAGGCCTGTTGGGGTTCCTGAGTCAATACACGCATATTCCTTAATATATTCCCTACCCACGTTATTACAAAACCAATGTGTTCACTTGTCCATGAGCAGGCTGCGGGCGATAGTCCTTAGTATTCCACACTTTATTGTTTTACACTTCGGTTTCCAGCCAGATTCATCCTCGATCATAGTCCAGTGGCTCCCAAGCGTTTGAAATAGTGGACCTCTTCCGACTTGAGGATATATCGGCGGATCCCACTTTAATAAGGTCTTGGTTTTATAAATATATTCCAATACACTGCATAAATCAAAAAGTACTGTACATGGAATTTAACATGGGAGAGCAGTTTTCTCAAATAATTTCTACCATGTTCATTTTAAGGAAAAATATTATAAGAATATTTTTAATTAAAAATGAATCACAATACAATAACTTTTATTAACTTTTAGACATAAATAACAATATTGCTATTTTTATTAATTTGTGTCCTAATCTCAAAATAGTAACAAATATAAATGATACTCGGGAGGAAATTAAACACGGAATAAATATGGGAAATGCGTGTAATTATTCGGCTGAGAAACTTTTATCATCCAGTCTGCTGTCAAAAAATCTGAAAGTTAGAATTTATAAAACAGTTCTATTACCGGTTGTTCTTTATGGTTATGGAACTTGGACTCTCACTTTGAGAGAAGAAAATAGGTTAAGGGTGTTTGAGAATAAGGTGCTTAGGAAAATATTTGGGGCTAAGAGGGATGAAGTTACAGGAGAATGTTACACAACACAGAACTGCACGCATTGTATTCTTCACCTGACATAATTAGAAACATTAAATCCAGACGTTTGAGATGGGGAGGACATGTAGCACGTATGGGCGAATCCAGAAATGCATATAGAGTGTTAGTTGAGAGGCCGGAGGGAAAAAGACTTTTAGGGAGGGAGAGACGTAGATGAGAAGATAATATTAAAATGGATTTGAGGGAGGTGGGGTATGATGGTAGAGACTAGATTAATCTTGCTCAGGATAGGGACCAATGGCGGGCTTATGTGAGAGCGGCAATGAACCTTCGGGTTTCTTAAAAGCCAGTAAGTAAGTAAGTAAGTATGTAAGTAATCTCAAAATTGTCAGAATTATACTAATTTGAAGTTGTTTGTAAAATACCATTATTCTTTAGTTTTAAGGGTAAAAGAATATTACAAACAAGGATTGAACTATTCAGGAATATCATTTCTTTAACTAGCTAGTATTCTGAAACTAAAAATTTGTTGTGAATTCCATAGTTGCTTCGTAGAGATTTTCCTTTTTAGATTTTTAACTACAACGTTATATTTTTCTTACGCATTTATCATAACAAGTGTTACAAATCACACCACTCTTGTAAATTCTTCAAGACTGTATATTAGGATCCTTAATTAAACTGAAAAGAATGAAGTCCTAAAGTCGTACGATCTATAACAATTATGATAAGTGAGTAAGAATAATGTAATTTTTAGTTAAAAATTGAAAAACAAAATCTGTACAAAGCAATTAACAACACACTAGCCAATTAAAGAAATGATACTTCTGAATAGTTAATTCTATATCTGTAATATTCTTTTATCCTTAAAACTAAAGAAAAAAAGGTATTTTACAAACAACTTCAAATTAGTGTAACTCTGAAAATATTAAGAATAGGACAAAAATGCTTATCTGACATTTTTGCTCCGAATGTCTTCGGAAATAAGCTCCGTAAGTGGTGGATCACCCTGTACGTATGTTGGGTAAAGGTTGGTAATACAGTGATATAAGTAATATTTGGGATAGTTCTTTTTAAGAATTTATTACAATTTTATTGAGCGAGAGAATGACCACTTTTTTTACAGAAACTTGTCCACGAACATCCCCTTAATACGTTGACACAAAAAATCGAGCTTCCTCTCGCTCAGTAAAATTGTAATATATTCTGAAAAAGAACTATCACAATATTACTCATATCACAACATTACCAACCTTTATCCAATATATAATCAGAATAAAGAACCTATTACAACTGTTAAAATAATTATATAATAGTACATTATGCAACGAGCCTATACTGAAGGTAATTAAGAAGTGAGTATGGATATTTATGAAACGAGCGCAAGCGAGTTTCATAATTTTCATACGAGCTTCTTAATTACCATTATAGGCGAGTTTCATACGACTTTTTATGCTCGACCATATTTCTAACTTGATATTATTAATTTTAATTGTATCTGACCTTCAGCAATGTTCCGTATGTTGTGAGATTTGCGCAGACGCGAAAGTATTGATTTTTTCCGAGGAATATATATCCACATTGACCTTGCTAGGTCATAAGAACCTACAGAGATAACATTGAAATTAAATTAGATATTGAAAAACGAGATGACAAATTGAATTTATTTGAATATTATTTACAATTAACGCTAATTATTATAGTAACAGAACATAATCTTCTGCGACAGTATTGGATTTCCAGCCTCCGTGACTTTTTGCTAATTCTCTTTTGATTGCATATCCGAGAATAATCGATACTTGCGGTTTTATAACGGTAGAAAGCTGACCTGTCATTGGCTGAACAGTTATAACCTGAGTCGTCATTGGCTGAAAGACCTGATCTTTAATGAGTAGATGTACTTTAATGGCATGCATTAAAGGTCTGCTACCAGGTGTATAATTACTACGTTTCGGCATGGTCGAGCATAAAAAATTAAACATAATCTTAAAAAAACTGTCTGTGAAAACGGTGTACACACAATGGAAACACAGTAGTAAAAAGGAAAAAAGAGAAAACTGACTAAACCAGTGACAAAATCCGATTCATAATTGCTGTCATCTAGTCTTCTTCTTTCTGACAATTCAAATTTAAATTGGAAAATTTTGTCTTAGTTAATGTTTTTTAGATATTGCTAGAAGTATTGACTTGTGTTTTTTTTATCTAGATTAAAATTGCAAGTTTCTTGTTTATGTTAGTTAATTAGGATATAATTAATTATGATACTTAATCACTCATTTAAAATTTGTCTGAGTGCAACCTGTGTATATTTTTGTGTGACTTTACTTTGTTTATAGTGTTTTCTCTCTCTCTCTCTCTCTGTTTATTTCTTGTGTAGCTTTACTTTGTATATAGTGTATTTTTTTCTGTTTATTTCTATTATTGTATTTCCATTACTAGTGTTGTGGAAGAGAAGACCTGATGGCCTTAACTACACAAGAATAAATAAATAAATAAATAAATCGTTGACCAGTCATATAGACACCTGAATGTAACGATCCCAACGAGTAGGCTTCCTCTCATCTGATGACGAAGATAACACCAATCTTCGAAACGTCACGAAACCATATTTTATCACTAGCAATGGAAAACGTCCACTCCACTCTATCAATGAATAATCTACCATTTTCTCCCTACCACTCAAATCTATAGGCGCATTCTCATAACACCGATTGACCATGCTGGGACTTTCTTTCTATCAAGGGTCCCATGCAGATAATCCCAAAGCCCCTCGACCAGTCTCCTTCACATGTTACTAACCGGTGATCGGAGAAATGCTAATGTGATGGAAGAGATAGAAACCTTATGGGATGACCTCAATGCTTAACGGTAAAACTGGATAACCCTGCCAGAAGACAATTAATGTCACTAGGATTTTTCAATGATCGGAAGGCAAAGCTATTGAAATCTCAACTAGTGTTTATTCTATGTATTATAAACGCCTATCGGGAAATTTCAATAGTTTCTCCTGCATAAATCCCTGCTCATGATGTTCGACACAAAATGACCTTGGCGTGGCTGCGTGGTCTAGAGCATTAACCTGTCACGCAGGGTGTCCGTGTTCGATCCCGGTCATTGAAAAATCCATAATGACACTTGGGGCGGGGTTCTCCAGTTTCCTCGACATCATTCCATCAACATTTCTGCTTTCCATCTCATCACCATTTCTCGTAACACCTGTCGGCGAAGTTCGGGGGAAGCTGGTCGAAAAAGTACAATTTTTAATGCAATAGGGGAAACTCGGCAAATTTAGCAATATAGGAAATTTGGCAATATTCTTGTATTTATTTTATTGCCAAATTTCCTCCAGAGTTTTAAGAAGTTCAATGACACCTTCATAGAGTGCAACATCTGAGTGTACTTTTAGTTTTAGTTTCATTCGAATCCGTGCATTATAGTGGCAGATATTGTTACTATTAGAAAGAAGTGTTGAATACTCCCTGTGAACGTGGTGATTGTGTGGACGTGTGTATACAAAGACTGAAAGAAAGTGTTGTTCATTACCTACGTATGTTTGTGCATTATATATCAAAAGCTGAGATTCCATATTATAAGGTAAGCCATTTATATAATTAATATTTTGTGTTAATAACTCATCAGGCCTTAGCTCGTTTTATGTTCTTCTTAGCAAAAAATGTCTTCTCCAGGGTCGTGTGAATTAGCCATTTTCCTTTATAGTGATATATTGCTGCTGTCTTTGAACAAGAATGTGTACTCGATGGTAAAATTTAAGAGTAGGGACGTATGAGGGATTTTTACAGTCTTCAATGCAGCATTGTGTGTGGTGTGTTGCAGATATGCCAAGGGAACGAAGACATTATTCTGAAAAATATTCCAAAGATGATTTGCGGGCTGCGGTTGGGAGTGTTTTGAAAAATAGATCGTCGACTTTAAGGCTTCTAAGAAGTACAATGTGCCCTTTAGCATCTTAAAGAGGTTTCTGTATGCATCCTCAGGACCCGACGACGTTGTCATTCCTAAGAAAGGAAGACCCATAGCTCTAATCGTTGAGGAAGATCAAAAACTGGTGACATTTGCAATCAAAATGCAAGAACTTGGGTTTGGGCTATCGGAAAAAGAAATTCAAAGACAACCCTTCAATATAGTTAATAAGAGTGGTCGGAAAAATCCATTCAATTCTTTTTTTTTTTTTTGCTTTTGTTTTGTGTTTATGATGTTTAGTGACTTCTTGTCCCAGTAAATTAAGTCTTATAAACCTTGTACCACTATTTTATTTTGAAAATTTTATTTTTAATCCTACTGCCAAATTACCCCTGTACTATTGCAAATTTATCCTGATGAAGTACCAAATCTAGAAACATGCCCTTTGTTATTTATTAGTATGTTATGTGTAAAGTAATTTAGATTTGTACAATTTTCTTTCAGAGCTTTATTGGGATTTAATGTTTAAACACATTCCATAATAGAGGAATATTTAATTTCAGAATGTGTAACTACAAACTGTGTTAAGATACAAATATTGCCAAATTGGACGAGTCTCCCCTATCTTTATCTTTCTTAACATTAAGTGAAAACCAACAAGCATATAGTTACGAGATGGTACACAAAATTTAAAAAACCTGATCTCAGAAGTAGGCCTTAAGACTAAGTTGATGACAAAGACTTACAAGTAAATATTCTCATGGGGGCAGATAAAAAAGTTAAATGTTTTTCTTCCACTATGTTAATAATATCAGAAGAAATGCTTATACAAATTTTGGCCACTCGACTGTAATTAAGAGGCCGTCAAAGTGATTTTCCCTGGGCCTGTTTATAAAAAAAAAAGACAATTGCATGGAAAGATTTATTGAAACAGATACAGAAATTGTTGCACTATTTATCAACATATCCCCCCCACTGGAATTGAGATATTTGTCATACCATGGGATCAATTTTTGTATCCTTGTATCGTAGAAGTCAGCCGCCTGGGATCGGATCCAGCGTTTGGCAGCCGTCTGCACTTCTCTGTCAATCCCATGATATTACGACAAATATCTCAGTTCTGGTGGGAAATATGTTGAAAAATAGTTCAACATTTGCTATGTCTATTTCAATAAATTTTTCCAATAAAATTCTGTATTCTTTCTGTTAACGGCCCCTAGCAAACTTATTTTACGGCCCTCGTAATTGCGGTCGAGTGGCCAAAATTTGTGTAAGCACTACTTTTTATATTATTAACATGGTGAGAGAAAAAAAAATAACTTTTTTATCTGCCCCCATCAGAATGTTTGCTTGTAAGTTGATGACAAAAGCAGAGAAGTAGACATCACATTAGCAGATAACGAACTTCTGGAATACGTCCAAGAAATTGCATACTTGGGTCAAACCACTTCCTTTAAGAACATGATGGACAAAGTAATTGCATGACGCATCTCAACAGCATAGTCCAAATTCGGATCTCTAGGATTTATAAGTCTACTCTTGGGAAAATCCTACAATATACAGTCCACACCTGTGGAGTAACGGTCAGCACGTCTGGCCGCGAAACCAGGTGGCCCGGGTTCGAATCCTGGTCGGGGCAAGTTACCTGGTTGAGGTTTTTTCCGGGGATTTCCCTCAACCCAATACGAGCAAATGCTGGGTAACTTTCGGTGCTGGACCCCGGATTCATTTCACCGGCATTATCACCTTCATTTCATTCAGACGCTAAATAACCTAGATGTTGATAAAGCGTCGTAAAATAACCCAATAAAATAAAATACAATACAATAAACAGACTGATCCGTTTTGGTATGGATAATATTAATTTATTATTATAAAGCTATTATGATAGGAAAAATTTCTTGCTGGTTATATTATGATTAAAAGATAGGAGTTTCCATATATGACAATCAACAATGCATAATCTGAAAAAACAAATGAGAATCGTAGATGATTAAAATGGCTACTACAAATCAACAGCGGGTACATTGTGTTCTTTGGTGTACTTCTCTCCTTTAACCGAAATTTAACAGTTTTCTTCCTAACTGATTCACACGTTTCTTTTCTTGTATGTAGAAATATCATTGCTTCAACAACTTAAATTAGAGATTAGTTTAAGAAAAAAATGTGGGCCCAAATTTTGAGAAAAAAGTAAAATGGATTTATCTCAGCCACTTTTAAACATTGAAAACTTCTATGAAAATATACTCCTAAATGCACGTTTTTTTAATGTAACAAGATAATAAATTTCTCTTTCAGAGAAAAGTTTCCTAATAGCCTAAAGAATGTGTGTTCCAAATATCATTCATGTAATGTTAACATTTCCCAGGATATATAACTTTATGTTTGGAATAAAGCAAAAAATTGAAGCTACAGGAAATTGAAATCAATGATTAGACTAATTTAGAAATCCTGTGCAAGACAGCTTTAAAATGACACTACAGCAGCTGACAAGGTCAAAAATGTGTATTAAATATTATATATCATAAAGCATTTTAAACGGGAAAAAATTGAAAAAAAAAAAACTTTTAAGATATGGAAAATTACAATCAAATTATATTGTCATTTAAATATTGTGCACCAGAGCTTAAATAATGGCATCAAAGTGGCTGACAAGGCAAAAAATGCGCGTTAACTTTATGTACTGTTTTTTTTTTTTCTTTCCACATTTCAAGAGTATCGGAATTTTGAAGGTAAAAAAAATGAAAATTTACTCTTTTTCACTATATTTAAGTCATCTTCGCCCTTTTAAAAAGAATATAAATACATATACAGGCTGATTCAACAGGATTTACCGTCCCTTACGGAGCTTGTTTCCGAAGACATTCTGAGCAAAAAATGGCATATAAACATTTGTCCTAATCTCAATATTTTCAGAGTTACACTAATTTGTGGTTGTTTGTAAAATACCATTATTCTTGAGTTTTAAGGGTAAAAGAATATTACAGATAAAGATGGAACTATTTAGGAGTATCATTTCTTTAATTAGCTAGTATTCTGAAGCTAAAAATGTGTTGTGAATTCCATAGTTACTTCGAACAGATTTTTTTATTTTTTATTTTTTTCGAATTTTAACTACAAAATTACACTTTCTTACGCATTTACCACAACAGTTGTTACAAATCACGCCACTCTTGTAAATTCTTTAAGACTGTACATCAGGATGCATAATTAAACTGTAAAGAATAAATTTCCTAAAGTCGCATGATTTGCAACAAATTTTGTTATAAGTACGTAAGAATTATGTATTTTTTAGTTAAAAATTGAAAAACAAATCTGTACAAAGTAATTAATAACACATTTTTAGCTTCAGAACATCAGCCAATAAAAGAAATGATACTTCTAAATAGTTCATTCTCTATTTCTAATATTCTTTTACCCTTAAAACCAAAGAAAAAATTGTTTTACTAACAACTTCAAATTAGTGTAACTCTGAAAATATTGAGATTAGGACAAATGTTTATACAGAGTGAAAGTAAAATAACATTGCTGATTGAAAAGGACGATAGGATACAATCAAGTGAATAGAAAACCTATATTACGTTTTGTGATTAAATGCACGGTTAATTAGGAAATTAAATTTGAAGTTTCAGCAATCCGGCAACATCGCCGCTAACACACTCTTCTCGTGATACAGATGTAAGAAGTCAGCGAACTCGGTGTGTCTCGGTAGGTGAGCTGTTCTTTGGCCCTGTGTTGCAACCAATTCGCATCATGCAATGGCTTCAATTTAGAGGTTTTTAAAATTAAATTTACACGAAAACCGTCCAGAGGGATAAATTATTTCTTATTAGTTTCCCTAACGATGTGGACAAAAATCACGATCCTACCAGGAATAATTAGTTATCTAATAAGAGGCTGTTAAACATTTGGAAAAAACATTTTTTTCTAAAAAAAAACTATGAACTTTTCAACAATATGGTATTATAGTTTATTGTTACATACAATATGAGCTATTCGCTCTGAAAATCTGCAAGGCTATTCAACTTCTTCAACTTCCACTCTGTAGGCCTATACAGGGTGTTAAAGTATCCAATATTTTAGGAAGTGCTAGTATGCATCATAACAAGAAAATAATGTCTAATATACATGGGTCCTACAACACATACTCTCTGAGATCTGATCACTTATTCGGCAAAAACGTATTACGGCGAACGCCAGTAGGGGAAGTTATCCCCACCCGCGCCGCTCGGCACCTCGCTCGCATGCTCTCTCTCTCTACTGTCTCTCTCTACTATGTCCCGCTTCGATGGATCACTGCCTACCACTATGTAATCCGCATTAGACAATACGCATTAGACAACTGTCCACAACCACAATGCAATACGCATTAGACAATATGCATTAGACAACTGTCCACAACATGTACTGACACAACACAACACAACACAATGTAATGTGGTTTTCATTAAACAACACTCACCTGTTAACTTTGCACGTCCTCGAAGTAACACAATAGTCTTTTTTTCCCACAGGTTGGACACTCGTAATGGGTACACGTCTTCGGTACGGATCATCACTACACGTGGTTACGTCTGTACACGAAGTTGGACACGGACACAATGAAGCCACCCCCGTAGTCAACCCCTACCAAGCGACATTCACAAGCCCACCAGTTTCTACCCACGCTATTCGGTCATTGTCCCCTTCTACGATACGTTATGGCAGTTCCCTTAAACATAAATAGATTCATTTTCCCTTCTACCCCCAACTCGCCTCGGTAGCCGAGAGGTCTAAAGCGTGAACAAAAAGCGTGCGTTTAGGTTTAGTTACGAACTTTCTCGGATCGAATCTCCCCCCCTGCGAAGTCGAAAGAAAAAAAAAAGAGAGAGACATTAAGCAAGGAACAGAGAAGAAGAGACTGGAGAGAGAGAGAGAGAGAGAGAGAGAGTGACAGGACGAAGTTCCTCATTTGCTCCGTAGATGACGTTACTCTTTTTGTTCCACTTTCCTACACTAGATGTCACCCCACCCTAAACCCCTATTTCCACTCTTTCCCGCTATGGTGTGTGGTGAGCTTGTAGGGGAAAAGTGGAAAGGGGACGTGGGCGGAGCTTTGCGTTCGCCGTATTACGTTTTTCCCACTTATTCTTAGGAGGTGCTCAATGAGACGTCCATTCATTGCAATGCATTCCTCTGTCCTTTGGGGTAAGGAATCACGCAGTCCTTGAAATTTGTTTTAATATGTTAATAAGAAAGTCCTGATAACGAGTCCCAGTTAATCTCTGTAGTAGCGCGTATGGCCCTATTAATCTATCACCAAGAACGCCTGCCCATATGTTGATTGAGAATCGGTGCTGATGCCTTGTTTCTTCAACTGCATGGGGATTTTCATCAACCCACACATGCTGATTACGAAAATTCACAACAACATCTCTGCTGAATCCCTCTCATATCGGTAACCAGACTTTTGTTTTCAGTATTCTTTGTTACGTATCATTATTCCATGCCAGGGGTGTCAACTACGGTATGATTATCTGGTAGTCTGTTATATTGTAGGGCAGAGAAATGCATTGCTATAAATGGACGTCACATTGAGCATCTCCTATGAACAAGTGTTCAGATCTCACAAAATATATTCATAGGACCCATGTTTATTAGACATTATTTTCTTGTTTTGATGCATACTATCACCTCCTAAAATATTGGATACTTTTTTTAACAGCCTGTATATATATATATATATATATATATATATATATTACGTTGTTAAAATTTGTCACAATAATCTATCATTGGTTCTTATTTCATTATCATTTTAAAACTGAAGAAGTGTCTAAATTCAAATGGTGTTAACGTTCAGTAGTAACCAAATAAAGTGCAGAGTTGCCTATTTTTTATTTAAGGAATCTCTCACCCTGCAGTGGTATTCAATCTATGGTACGCGTTTCCCCAGGGGTACGCGAGGTTGTCTCAAGGGGTACGAATCTCACTGACCAGGTATGTGAAAATGCCTGGATTTATTTTATCATACTTCTTGATAATAATTATCGAAAGTCAGATTTATCTATTTTTAAATTAAGGAATCTCTCACTCTAGTCTAAAGGTACAGAAATTTCACACTTAACCTTGCGTTGAAATTTCCTAGAGACAGGTACCGAAATTTTATAAGCTTATAAAACTTAATATGAAGGGGCGAGTTAATCACTTTGTGTATGAAATAAAATAAACATTTCTTACTATCTGTGTAAATTGATTCATATTTTGGGCTCGTTATTGTTTACTTATAGCTCCTCTAAAATTGTGAGTGCTTTTAAGATAGCTAGTTTTTCTGCTTCAATTCAAGTTTTTCTGTGAGGAATTTTTATGTGAATATGAAAACAGCCAACCACTTTGCCCACAAATAATTCTACGAGGCGCATCCAGAAAGTAAGTTTCCAGATTTTTTCCCCTTGAAAGTAAACGTAATTAGCTGTGTCAATTGCGCATGCGTAACAGATCTATGACGTATCAATCATATGCCAGCAGGACAGGTCCCGCCTGGTGCCAGTAGCGTGGCAGCAGTGGTCCGAAATGGAAGCTCTTATTCCTTCTCCCGCCGCCTGCGAGGTTCGGTCGGTGATAAAATTCTTTAATTCACAAAGCATTGCACCAATTGAAATTCATCGGCAGCTCTGTCAGGTCTATGGGCCGAACATCATGAGTAAGCAGATGGTGCGTCGGTGGTGTAGGCAGTTTTCCGAAGGTCGTCAAAGTGTCCATGATGAAGAGCGCAGTGGGCGACCGTCCCTCATCAATGATGATCGTGTTGAGCTGGTGCGGCAGTGCATCATGGAGAACCGTCGCTTCACGATTACGGAGCTGAGCAGTCATTTTCCGCAGATATCGCGATCCTTGTTGCATGAGATTGTCACTAAGCACCTGCTGTTCAAAAACGTGTGTGCCAGGTGGGTGCCGAAAAACCTGACACCCGAACACAAAATGCAACGTTTAGGAGCAGCACTGACATTTCTGCAACGGTATCACGATGACGGCGACGAGTTCCTCGACAGGATCGTCACGGGCGATGAGACTTGGATTTCGCACTACACCCCGGAAACCAAGCAGCAGTCAATGCATTGGCGGCATAGTGGATCTGCGGTCAGGACGAAATTCAAACAGACGCTGTCGGTACTGAAAGTGATGTGCACGGTGTTCTGGGACAGGAAGGGCATTCTCTCATTGGCTTCCTTCCAAGAGGTGAAACAGTGAACGCTGACCGTTACTGTGAAACACTGCGAAAATTGCGACGTGCCATTCAAAACAAGAGGCGTGGAATGCTTACTGCAGGTGTTGTGCTCCTCCATGACAATGCTCGTCCACATACGGCTCGGCGCACGCAGCTGTTTTGACGGAATTTGGCTGGGAGTTGTTTGATCATCCACCCTACAGTTCTGATCTTGCTCCCAGCGATTTTCACGTTTTCTTGCACCTCAATAAATTCCTGTCCTCCGGTGAGCTTTTTGGCAACGACGAAGAGCTGAAGACGTCTGTCACACGCTGGTTCCATTCACAGGCGGCAGAGTTCTACGACAGAGGGATACGAAAGTTGATCCCACGATGCAAGTGTCTCAATTCTGATGGTGGCTATGTTGAAAAATAGCTGAAACATTGCTGTACCTGTTGCCAATAAATGTTTTCCTGAAAGTGTCTGTTCTTTTTTTTTTAATAGGGAAACTTACTTTCTGGATGCGCCTCGTAATATCTTCCAGTATTTGAACTCCGGTTGATTTTAGCGGTGCGCCATTTGCTGATTGAGCTATGTTTCAGTCCGTAAGTATGTGATACATCGAAACGGCCTGAATTACATCCATCAGCACGTGTCTTCCCTTCACAACGCGCAAAGAGACAAAGCTGAGCGATCAATGTTTTTGTAAGTGATAATAAACCGCTCTGTTATTCCAATATGATGCAGTGTGGCAACACCGCACAACTTCCAATAAAACAAAGGAAGTTTATTAATCTATATCATCTCACGAAGCATTCAAGCTTTGCAAACTTCAAACTCAAGAGACAACATTTTGTTCGGCAGGTGGGGGAGGGAGAGGAGAGGAGAGGAGAGGCGAGGCGGGAGGTTCCTAAACAAATTTAAACTTAATAGAACGTAAAATCGAATCAATACAAGAGTGGAAGCGTTAAAGCCAAGAATGTCTGAATAAATCCGAGACAACGGGCACAAGCTGACTCTGATAAGAGGAATCGACCGCCAGTCCTCGAGATGCTGCGCGGCCAGCTCTGTAATTGATCGAGTGGTTGGATGGTTCGTTACCTCAGCTTCAGAACTGTCTAAGATTGTCAACTGATACTGAGATGGAACTGTTCAAGGCTGCCGTAAATAAAGGATTTCACAAGTGGTTTTAACTGGACTTCCGAGCTACAATGAAGAAACCACAAAATAGAATATTTCCTCCTCTTACAGAAGGATAATCCAAGCAGTCAATTACCACGAAATGAGTCTTCCGCGACGTTCAACGCTGCTCCAAATATTTAGGACTTTTCATCACTTTATGTACAGGGTATACCGTAAGTAATGTCACTAAATTCAGGAGATTATTCTTTGAGATATTTCAAACAAAACGTTTAATACAATTTTGCTCGCTTTTGCTCCCTTTTGGAGATAAAAATTGTTTTATTTGAAACATTCCGTAGCGTAAAAAATCAATCATGTGACTTATCTTTAATGCAAATTATGCAATTATAAATTTACATTGTATTTTAAATTCTTATCGTTTTCGCCATTCTAGTGTGGTATCAATGATTAAAGATATCTTGTGAAAAAACATTGCATCAAAATTGTACTTCAAGATTTTTACATACATTGCTGATGTCAATATTGAAAAACATTAAGAACAGTAAAAACACTTAAATTTACAAATTAAAAACACAGTTTTCAAATATGTATATTTATGTACAATTGGAATTGAATTAAGTAACCATATTATACTACGCAAAAACACAATATACATGGATAACTGTTAATAAAATACGTATACCAATTGTATTGCCATATTAAGAATCGTTTGGAAGGAATACAAAAATTGTATTTGACTGTGTTGCATAGGGTAAAGTTGCCTAATGCCGTGATATTCCTAATTCCGTGATACGTTTTTTTCACTGTATGTCATGGGTTTGGGTAACTTGCTATGAAGTTCACCGATGTCTCAAAAGTAGAAGAAAGATGCACTCTTTCGAGAAAGATGTCTGGCGCTATGGTCGAATGGTAAAGCTTTGAATGACTCTCAATTTTAAAAAAGTATCACGGGATTAGGGGCATCACGGAAATTGGCAACTTTACCCTACATGAGAGAATATGGTTGTCGAATACTATTTTAATATGTAAAATTGAATTCTTGAAAACCATGAAAACTTTGGAGAAGAATGCTTGGTATAGTTTTTCTGATGTTGTAAGAAAGTTTCTTGGCAACTTCAGGGCAGACAACTATGAGGTTCTAATTGAAACTTAGTTGAGAGCATATCAGAGATTAGGAGTAAACATGAGTGTCAAGATACATTTCCTACACAGCCACGTAAATGTCTTTCCCTCAAGTCTTGTGCAGTAAGTGAGCAAAAGCGTGAGTGAGTGTTGAACGTTTTACATTTGTGGGTCACCAGGTTAGGAGTTGTAATTTACGCAATGTTAATATTATGCATGATTCCAAAAAAAATAAGCTCATCTGTTATTAAATAATTATGTAAACAGGAGTGTGTAACACGTTTATTTTTCCCCGGATTATTCTTCGTTAAATGTTGGTTGAAAGACAAGTTTATTTACCAGCCGCCAATACTTGTTCGTTCTTGCTGGTCTGTTGACGTCTCGTGCTGCTATGCTACTATGCATTCGGTTGCGTTACAGTCCAAGTTCAACATCGGAATTACGATACGAACTTCCTAGCTGTCTTTACAATAGAAATGAACATTTTTCTTGATAGCAATTATGGGTTTAATATTATGTGCCATATACGAGATACACTATTAGATTCATGAAGTAGTTGTTCACCTTATGATAAGCTTGTTAGTGTGTTAAATTGTATTAATTTATGTACTCAATTTGTATAGTTTTTGTATGTTAAGACTGTATAATTTCAGTGCATCAGCTATCCATAGATTTCAAAAAGGCATATGACTCGGTTAAGAGAGAAGTTTTATATGATATTCTTATTGAATTTGCTATTCTCAAGAAAATAGTTCGATTAATTAAAATGTGTCTCAGTGAAATGTACAGCAGACTCCGTATACATCAGTTTCTGTCACTGTGGGCTAAAGCAAGGAGATACACTATCACCTTTACTTTTTAACTTTGCTCTAAAGTATGCCATTAGGAAAGTCCAGGATAACAGAGAGGGTTTGGAATTGAACGGGTTACATCAGCTGCTTGTCTATGCGGATGACGTGAATATGTTAGGAGAAAATCCACAAACGAAAACACGGGAATATTACTTAAAGAAAGTAAAGAGAAGGTTTGGAAGTAAATTCCTAAAAGACAAAGTATATGATTATGTTACGGGACCAGAATATTGTACGAAATGGAAATATAAAAATTAGAAATTTACCCTTTGAAGAGGTGGAAAAATTCAAATACCTGGGAGCAACAGTAACAAATATAAATGATACTCGGGAGGAAATTAAACACAGAATAAATATGGGAAATGCCTGTTATTATTCGGTTGAGAAGCTTTTGTCATCCAATCTGCTCTCAAAAAACTCGAGAAAGTTAGAATTTATAAAACAGTTATATTACCTGTTGTTTTTAATGGTTGTGAAACTTAGACTCTCACTTGATAGAGGAACATAGGTTAAGGGTGTTTGAGACTAAGGTGCTTAAGAAAATATTTGGGGCTAAGAGGGATGAAGTTACAGGAGAATGGAGAAAGTACACTACACAGAACTGCACGCATTGTATTCTTTACCTGATATGATTAGGAACATTAAATCCAGACGTTTGAGATGGGCAGGGCATGTAGCACGTATGGGCGAATCCAGAAATGCATATAGAGTGTTAGTTGGGAGGCTGGAGGGGAAAAAACATTTAGGGAGGCCGAGACGTAGATGGGAAGATAATATTAAAATGGATTTGAGGGAGGTGGGATATGAGGATAGAGAATGGATGAATCTTGCTCAGGATAGGGACCAATGGCGGGCTTATGTGAGGGCGGCAATGAACCTCCGGGTTCCCTAGAAGCCAGTAAGTAAGACTGTATAATTTATGTGTTCAATTTGTATTTTTTGTGTGTGTTTAGTTTTTATAGTTTGTCTGTGTGTGTGTTTGTGTGTGTGTGTGTTTAGACTATATAATTTGTGTGTTCAGTTTATATAGTTTTTTGAATGAGTTTAGTTTATATGATTTATGTGTTTAGTCTGTATAGTTTTTCGTGTTTAGCTTATATAGTTTGTTTATGTGTTTAGTTTGTAAGTATAGTGTAAGCTCTCTTGGACTGGCTCCCCAAGTGTAGTAGACCTTCAGCTCACCCTACACTACTGTAGGAGGCCGTTGCCCTTATGGGATTTCGGGCTTTTCATATTTCATAAATTATTTTAGATTGGAAGTTACGAAGTTTATAATTACAAATTATTGTTTTTTTTTTATATTAGGCATTCGTTTAATCTTTCCTTGTTTAAGGCCGTGGACGATTGGAGCACAAGTTTGGTTACCACCCGGCTGTACATGTTTGTCGTTCTGGTTCATTGACATTGAGAGCTGCGCCACTACTTTTCATTCGGTATAGATATAGTCCAAGCTCACACAACTAAACAGTTTCGGTACCAACTTCCTAGCTCTGATAATCAGCAATAAACTTCTCAGAATTTCTTGCTTCAAGAACAGATTATTCTAATGGAAAAGCAGTTTCTGCGTTCCAACACAAACATGTGAGAGACATATCAATCGTATCAATTTCATTCAATAACAATAGGAGTTTTGTCAGGATCCGTCTGTGCTTATCTATTTAACAAATATTAGTAGTTTACAATATTTGTCACATTTATTTATTTAGTTTTTTTTTAACGTTTTCGGCTTGAGTAAGCCATCTTCAGAAAACGTTTCATGCCTATATACATGAAGTGGTACATATGTGTATATGTACAAATAAATGAAACAGTTGAAAAATATAAGTCTCTGTGGAGATGAGTGAACATACAATGGTTAAAACATTACTGTGTTAAAAACAAGGGCTATATAAGCCATGATCAAAAGTTATTAAAAAGTTATTAAATACTAAAATTAAAACATGTGCGATGTAGTTGCGATTAAAATAGGTTGGTTCATCTGTAGTAATGTCCAGATCTGACTAGAATATGGTGAATCAACTATGAGGGAAGAAAACAAAAAATATAATATGTATCAGATTGTGATACCTATGCCAAATTATAATGAGGGGTCATATACAAGAATAGAGCAAAGTACATATGTAGGTCATAATACATCGTGATGTTTGTAACTAGATTTATGTAGCTTATTAAGCTTTTCATAGCTTTAACAGTAATATGATCTACATATGTACTTTGCTCTGTTCTTGTATACGACCCTTCATTATAATTTGACATAGGTATCACAATCTGATACATATTTTCTTTTGTTTTCTTCCCTCACAGTTGATTCACCATATTCTAGTCAGATCTGGACATTACTACAGATGAACCAACCTATTTTAATCGCAACCACATCGCACATGTTTTAATTTTAGTATTTAATAACTTTTTAATAACTTTTTATCATGGCTTATATAGCCCTTGTTTTTAATACAGTAATGTTTTAATCATTGTATGTTTCATTCATCTCCACAGAGACTTATATTTTTCAACTGTTTCATTTATGTGTACTCTACACATATGTACCACTTCATGTATATAGGCATAAAACCTTTTTCTGAAGATGGCTTACTCAAGCCGAAAACGTTAAAAAACTAAATAAATAAATGTGACAAATATTTTAAACTACTAATATATTTGTTAAATAGATAAGCACAGACGGAACCTGACAAAACTCCTATTGTTATTGTATCAGCTTATCGGCCCTCACCATGCTTTCAAATTTACTTTCGTTCAGATAACACTGTCTAATATCTCGGATTTTCAAACGAAATAAGAATGACCAACCTCAGGAGTTGAAGCGGCCAGAGTGTGATACGGACATTCACCACGGAGTGCAAATGGCAGATCTCGTGCGTTCAGACAAAAGCAATTGAGGGTTGGAAGATTATTCCATGCCCAAATGGTCAATACAAAAAAAAAAAAATCACCGTCCTCAGCCAGGAATGAATCCGCATGCCTTGGAGTTTAAAGACAGCAAGAACAACCAAAGACCATCGAAGACAACGATTTTACATCGTTCCATATATATCAAAGACATTCAAAGTAACTTCCGGGCTCTAATGATAGGCCGCAATCTGTTTGATAAATTCAGTAAGTCTATTAAATATTAATATCACCAAAGACACTTCGAGAAAAATAAAACTGGGACTTACAAGGAGAGGACACGCTCTGTATATCACCGAATTAAATACGATTTTGTGACATGAAAGTACAAGAAGTACTGTTTAAAGTCATATCTGGTATAGATGGCCAATGACCCCTTGTTTTGGAAAGATAAGCTATTGCTTGTGACATAATGTCGTTAGGTGCCTAATAGGGAAGCATTAGACTGTGTAACGACGTAGCTAATATGGTTGTATGCTGAGTTGTCATCCAGGCAACCTGAGTTCGAATCCTAATGCCTTCTCATTTTTTAAAGCTTGTTGTTGTTACTATTATTATTATTATTATTATTATTATTATTATTATTATTATTATTATTATTAATTTAACTCACTTTCAGTTGTCAGCTCCTATATTCAAAGCCATGTTGAAATATGCGTGGTATGCATCAAAATTAATAAACGAACGAGAAGTGTTTGTGAATATGAAGGATGTCTGATTCGCAGCAGAAGTGCGGAAAAATGTGTGTGACTGTGGACAAGCTTCTTTCATTTGCTGTACATGATGCAGGAAATATGTGTGTTTTGTGTGTTCTTATGACATTTATTATAATGAATCATGTACAAAATGAAGTGGAATAGAAACAGAACAGACACCAGTGACCTGTCTACGTGAGCAATATTTCATTGTTTATCCTTCACAATACAATGTTAGTTAATTAGTAATTTGTTTAAAACATGATGAAGCGTTCAATACATTGAGAAATATGATATATGTAAATAGATAACTGTGATCACAAAATTAATCATTATTAAAAGAAAAAAATAGAGGACCAGTTAAGATTCGAATTGAGGTTGCCTGGATAACAACTCAGCATCCAACCATATGAGCTACGCTGTTACATAATCTAATGCTTTCCTATTGTCACAAAGAATAGCCAATATTTCCAAAACGAGGGGTCATTGGCCACCCATACCGGGTATGACTTTAAACAGTACGTCTTGTACTTTCATCTCACACAATCTTATTCCATTCGGTGATATACAGAGCGTGTCCTCTCCTTGTTAGTTTTGTATATTTATCGTGAATGCTTTACAACAATTTTACTTCTTCTCTGAAGTAATACAGATCGATTTATGCCTGGAATCGAAAAGCAACGGGACTCATATTAAAATTACAGCGAAAAGAAGGGGAAAAAAGTTGAACGTTAAAGCTTGTTTGACTATTTTGTTTTGTGTGGAATAATTTAAACGACCCCGTCCCCTTGCAACAATCACGCTCGGTAAACAGCGTAAATCAAACAGTTTTCCATTCATAAATTCTGCCTTGTTATCTGCACACAACAACAATTGAAACAAATGCATGACATTTCGCAGCTTTGCTGTTATATGCCTAGTATCAGAATATGGGCAATTCTTTTCTAACTGTGACTGGTCTGAATCCCGATGACACTGTAAAAACAACCAACATCGTTATATCCAAATTTATAGCTTTCTTACAAGGAAGCGCATATGACCCCATTCAACTGTTACAAATAATAATAATAATAATAATAATAATAATAATAATAATAATAATAATAATAATAATAATAATAATAAAAGCTGACAGAATTTATAAAACAGTTATATTACCGGTTGTTCTTTACGGTTGTGAAAATTGGACTCTCACTTTGAGGAACAGAGATTAAGAGTGTTTGAGAATAAGGTTCTTAGGAAAATATTTGGTGCTAAGAGGAATGAAGTTAGAGGAGAATGGAGAAAGTTACACAACGCATAATTACACGCATTGTATTCTTCACCTGACATAATTAGGAATATTAATTTCAGATGTTTGAGATGGGCAGGGCATGTGGCACGTATGGGTGAATCCAGAAATGAATATAGAGTGTTAGTTGGGAGAGCGAAGGGAAAAAGACCTTTAGGGAGGCCGAGACGTAGATGGGAGGATAATATTGAAATGGGTTTTGAGGGAGGTGAAATATGATGATAGAGACTGGATTAGGCTTGCTCAGGATAGGGACTAATGGAGGGCTTATGTGGGGGCGGCAATGAACCTGTGGGTTCCTTAAAAGCCACTAAGTAAGTAAGTATGTTATTTGTTTACCTTTTAATCACTTATTTTATAAATAGTTTTATGCTCAACCGTGCCGAAATGTAGTAATTATACACCTGGTAGCAGCCCTTTAATGGACCTCATTAAAGTACACCTATTCATTAAAGTTCAGGTGTTCCACCAATCAGAAAACACCATTGTAGCAATATGAAATCGCAAGTATCGATTATTCTCGGATATGCAATCGAAAGACAACTAGCGAAACGTCACGGAGGCTGGAAATCCAATACTGTCGCAGAAGGTTATGTTCTGTTACTATAATAATTAGCGTTAATTGTAAATAATATTCAAATAAATTCAATTTGTCATCTCGTTTTTCAATCTCTGAATCAATTTCAAGGTTATATCAAGATTAATCTTTATTTTACTCTCTAGATTATCTCAAGGTCAATGACATTTGTTTCTCGGAAAAAATCAATACTTTCGCGTCTGCGCACATCTCACAATTTACGAGATATTGCACAAGGTCAGTTCCGCTCCCCAGTCAGATAAGAATAACTTATGAATAATTTCAAGTTAGAAATATGGTCGAGCATAAAAAGTCGTATGAAACTTGCCTATAATGGTAATTAAGACGCTCGTATGAAAATTATGAAACGAGCTTGCGCTCGTTTCATAAACATACTCGCATCTTAATTACTACCATTATAGGCTCTTTGAATAATGTACTATTCTATAATTCAGAATCCCTGTGGTCACCGATATTCTTCGGCTGATGTCATTGTGATTAAATATATAAAAGGAAGGTATAAATGTTTCCTGTAATTTTCTGAAATACGTTAAAATAATAGACTAATATGTTGAAAGCTCTGAAGAAGTAGAGTATAAACCCTACTTCGTGTTTCTACAAAGTCCATAAGGAGAACTGCATTGAGGAAGTGATATGGCTAGAACAAAATCCTCTGTACTGAAGATTACAGTATCGACAACGACAACAGAAGTGTCAGGTGGCGATAACAACAACTAAACCAAACAAAGGAACGCCGTCACCAGCACAGTGACCGTGTTAAGCAGACTCGCTCAGACTTGTAGTTGCGAAGTGTTTGTTCAGTTGGGTAACCCGCTTCATGTAATCACAGCCTCTGCAATCGAAAAACATTCTGGGCGGCTTCCCCATGTCGAAGATATCTAAGTTCTACACATAGGCACTATTATATTTATTTTATACATTCATTCATCCAACTGATCTACTGAGAATTTAATCACTGAACTCTTCCTTTATATGCATCTCATATACAGGGACATCATTTTATTTTTACTTCAATTTTTATTGTACCTGAGTTTTTTAATGTTCTTCACTCCCACCCCTTCTAGTAATGAAGTTCAACCGTCCTCCACACAGATCCAAGACCGCATATACGGTCATAGCAGCCTTACGGTTATAGTAAACAGTACTTTCCAAAAATATGTTCTCGTTTTCCAGTGACGAAAGAGCTTTCAATATTGAATCATTTTCGCACAGGTACTGTCGTCCGTTTGCCTACGTCGCATCCCGGTTTCCACCACTCGCTTCTATTCGCCTCTCTGTAAAGGCTAGTGGATGGGCTGTCTTAGCTCTTTTCTGAGAACATTAATTTCTGTTAGGAATTGAACGTCTACGTAATATTATACCCATACAACTGTTTAAAATAACTTAAATAAAAGGACCTCGTTAAGTAATTAACTGTCACGTGATTTCCCCCCTTTCTACGATCCTGCGACATAACCACTTGGACAGTAGATAGTATGTCTGAGTAATTTTATCTTTTCGGATCGGGGAGAAGTGAAGATTGAATTTACAATACGTAAGGTACTCTTTTATAGAGTAGGTACAGAATTATTTCAACATGAGTTACTGATATGAAGTACGAATCTGGTAATTGGAATTACGTACAATAGTCTATAGTGCGATAATATACACATTAGAACTGAAGCCTGTATCGAAATGAACGCCCACCATTTTCAAGTTTAAATATTCATATTATGATTATTTTTCAATTTAACTTCATTCTCTATATTGTACCCTAATGTGCTGTAGACAGTATAATATACACTGAATAATGAATACGTCCGCATGGATAGCTCAGTTCGTGAGTAAAAACACTTAATGTTAATACAGTACTGTATTTTGATTAAACAAAAACCTAATGAAAATTATCAAACTCAAAAGCGTGATATTTTCTAGTTTACGTAAATGGATGAACTACTTTTCTTCCCTCCTATACCTAGTAAAGTGATTTGTTTGTATATTATGCCAGTATCATCGAAGTCCAGTCGTGGAAGGAGATAGAAAACGTGTTTCCGGTTGATCCAAAGATATAGCCAGGTTAATATTAAAAATGTTAGTAAAAATAAAATGATGTCCTTGTACAAGACCTTTCATATACTCGTAGAGAATAATGCAATTAAAAATTAATGGAGATTTTTTTAGAGTACGCTACGACACGTCAAATCTTATGTCTTGAAAGAACATTTTTGTTGTGAAAACAGAATATTTTGTAAATTTTCTACAAAAGTTGTAACAGATTATATTTTTAAATGAAACGATGAAACCTAGCTAATTCGGTATTCGCGATAATTCATACAGCTTTTTCTTATTTTATTTTTTACACAAGACACTTGCAGATGAATATTCTACACACTAAAAGTACAGGGACATCATTTTATTTTTACTAACATTTTTAATATTAACCTGTCTATACCTTTAGAGAACCGGAAACACCGCTTGCTCCCCCCTCCAAGACTGGAGTTCGATGATACTGGCGTAAAACACAAATCACTCTACTAGGTATGGAATGGAAGAAAAGTAGTTCATCCATTTACGTAAACTAGGAAATATCGCGATTTTGAGTTCGATAATTTTCATTAGGTTTTTCTTTAATCAAAGTACAGTACTGTATTAAGAATAAGTGTTTTTACTCACGAAGTGAGTTATCCATGCGAACGTATTCGTTATGCAGTGTATACTGTCTACAGCACATTAGCGTACAATATAGAGAAAGAAGTTAAATTGAAAAATAATCATAATATGAATATTTAAACACAATTTTGAAAATGGTGGCCGTTCATTTCGATACATGCTTCAGTTCTTTTGTGCATATTATCGCACTATAGACTATTGCATCTAATTCCAATTGCCAGTTTCGTCCTTCGTACTAGTAACTCATGTTGAAATAATTCTGTACCTACTCTACGTACTGTGAATTCAATCTTCACTTCTGCCCGACCCGAAAATACAAAATTACTCAGACATGCTATCTACTGTCCGTCCAAGTGGTTATGCCGCAGGATTGTAGAAAGGGAGGAAATCACGTGACAGTTAATTACTTAACGAGGCCTTTTTATTTAAGTTAAATTAAACAGCTGTATAATATTACGTAAACGTCCAATTCCTAAGAGAAATTAATGTTTTCAGAAAAGAGCTAAGACAGCCCAGCTTTTACAGAGGGGCGAGCAGAAGCAGGTGGGGGGAAATCGGGATGCGACGTAGGCAAACGGACAGTACCTGTGCGAAAATATGATTCAATATTGAAAGCTCTTTCGTCACTGGAAAACGCGAACATATTTCTGGAACGTACTATACTCAGTAACTCAGTACTGCTTACTATCTGCGGTCTTGGTTCTGTGTGGAGTTGGAACTTCCTTAGTAGAAGGGGTGGGAGTGAAGTACATTCAAAAACTCACGTACAATAAAAATTGAAGTAAAAATAAAATGATGTCCCTGTAGAAGTGAATGCGAAGAATGAAAGATGTGGTGATAAATTGAAATCTTCCAACATAACTTTCATATAAGTATTAACTGAATTTGTGAACTTTAATCATAACTATCGGAAATTGTATCTTGCCTTAATAGAAATCCGCCATGATGTGCATAAAGAACAGCAGTGCAAACATACGCAGACAACACTTGCCTCTTTCTTTAAATTACAGTCTGATAGTTCCAAGGCCAGTACTTTCTGTGCACTAATTGGCTTGGACTACAGAACTTCAAACTCATTATTTTCTTTAATTAATGTTTTATATTCCATATGTATCAGGGCTAAAATAATTTTAGAAGAAAAAATGATAGAACAAATCAACAATTTTAATTATCTAGGCTGCAGTGTATCATACATTAAAAATGGCGATGTAATAAAAAAGATTAATACATTTAACTATATATGTGGAACAGAGAGGGCTCGGAATTGAACGGGTTAAATCAGCTGCTTGTCTATGCGGATGACGTGAATATGTTTACGATTAGGAAAACACGGGAATTTTACTGGAAGCAAGTAAAGAGATAGGTTTGGAAGTAAATCCCGAAAAGACTAAGTATATGATTATGTCTCGTGACAGGAATATTCTACGAAATGGAAATATAAAAATTGGAAATTTATCTTTTGAAGAGGTGGAGAAGCTCAAATATCTTGGAGCAAAAGTAACAAATATAAATGATACTCGGGAGGAAATTAAACACAGAATAAATATGGGAAATGCCTGTTATTATTCGGTTGAGAAGCTTTTATCATCCAGTCTGCTGTCAAAAAATGTGAAAGTTAGAATTTATAAAACAGTTACATTACCGGTTGTTCTTTATGGTTGTGAAACTTGGCCTCTCACTTTGAGAGAGGAACAGAGATTAAGGGTGTTTGAGAATAAGGTGCTTAGGAAAATATTTGGGGCTAAGAGGGATGAAGTTACAGGAGAATGGAGAAAGTTACACAACACAGAACTGCACGCATTGTATTCTTCACCTGATATAATTAGGAACATAAAATCCAGACGTTTGAGATGGGCAGGGCATGTAGCACGTATGGGCGAATCGAGAAATGCATATAGAGTGTTAGTTGGGAGGCCGAAGGGAAAAAGACCTTTAGGGAGGCCGAGACGTAGATGGGAAGATAATGTGAAAATGGATTTGAGGGAGGTGGGATATGATGATAGAGAATGGATTTATCTTGCTCAGGATAGGGACCAATGGCGGGCTTATGTGAGGGCGGCAATGAACCTCCGGGTTCCTTAAAAGCCAGTAAGTAAGTATATGTGGAACAATAAAAAGAAACCTCAAACAAACTAGGAAAGAAACTAAATTAAAATTTTATAAAAAGAAATGGCAGTGTCCATGTTGCTATATAGCTCGGATTGTTGGACATTAAGAAAAAGTGAAGAGAGAAAAATAGAGGCCGCAGAAATGAGATTCCTAAGGAGTATAGCTGGCTACACTTTGTTAGACAAAAGGATAAATGATGACATAAGAAAGGAATTAGGCATCTTTAAGCCAATAGAGAAGATACACCAATAGAGAACTAAGTGGAGGGAACATGTGGAAAGAATGGAAGAATACCGCATTCCAAAACTGTTATTAGATTACAGACCAACAGGCAAAAGAAACATTGGCAGACCAAAGAAAAGATGGACTCAACAAATGTTTAATGCATGAGACCGGAACAAGCCTTTAGAGGCTTAAACCTTGACGACGACGACGACGACGATGATGATGATGATGATGATGATGATGATGATGATGATGATGATGATGATGATGACGACTTTCGGTGTTGGACCCCGGACTCATTTCACCTGCATTATCACCTTCATCTCATTCAGACGCTAAATAACCTAAGACAGCGTTTCTCAAACTATGGTCCGCGGACCACCTGTGGTCCTCGAGGTCTGCTCTTGGGGGTCCTTCAAAAAATACAGAAGAAAAAATAAAATTCAAACGAATTGCGTATTACAGTACAGCTGAAAATCTCAGAGATTGGAAATTACACATGGAAATCGCTTTCACTTTTTCTCCCAGTACTGACATCTCATGAAATTTATTACCCTACCCGTCTATTGACTTCCCACTCTACTCTCAGCAACAAAAGAGGGATTTAAAGCACTATGAACGTGGTGTTTCTCGCCATCTTTTCCCTGCACTTCTGGTGCTGCACCAGTAACCCAGGCAGGGACCACCCGAATTCATTACAGAGGACCAAAATATCGAACCTTCTCACGTATTTATGACTTTAAATATTTCTTATGTGGTACACTCTAGTAGTTGTCTCCCATTATACATAATGACAAACTGGCTTCGATCCGGATCTTTGAAAAGAAAGGAACATGATGATACGCTTCATTTAGGCTCTGCTAATAGTTCAGAAGCTGTGTGTGAAGATATTAATATCAATGATTCTAGTGCCATTAAAGAAATATCTAGTCATTCAAATATAGGTCTAGAACAACTGTGTAAGAATCGACAGGCTCAATCATCTCACTAATGTGAGTACCAATTTTTTTTTTTTAGTTAATAAGTTAAAGATTATCCAAAGTCTAATAGCCTGGAATTATTAAAAAAATGAAAATAAATTTTCTTCTATTAACATTAACTTAATTAGCTAATATTAATAAAATTAATTGAATTAAATTAATTTTAATTAATTAATTCTAATTTAAAATATAAGTATACTGCTATTAAAATATACTACAAAAATTATAAATTTACTTTCGAAGGGAACAAGAGTAAGGTGGTCCGCGGAACTATTCTGACTTAAAAAAGTGGTCCCCACTTCAAAAAAAGTTTGAGAAATGCTGACCTAAGATGTTGATAAAGCGTCGTAAAATAACCTACTAAAAAAAAGATGATGATGAAGATGATGATGATGATGATGATGATGATGATGATGATGATGATGATGATGTTCCATATGTTTGTAAAACACAATGATTAAAAACTACATTATTAATTAAACAACTACACAATTTTTTTTTCTAGCGAAGACCTCCCCGAAATAAGAATGTAACCGACAAAACTCTAATACATGTTTCAGGTGAAAGGAAAATAATTTCAGAGGCATATTTCATTACGCCTGTATTTACTATCACAACAATTTCACTAAACAAGGATACAAGTATATCAAGGTATTGAACGTAATAATTTACTATTATAAATTGTATTGTATTGTATTGTATTTATTTGCCTTCCATGGTATTCATATATCGCTTCACATGTGGAACATGTCAAACGAAAAAAAGATCTTAATAGTACTATAAAGTCTTAATTATAGTCACAGTCTAGTTGAAATATATACAGAAGAGTTCTTTAACTTTTTGTCAAATTTTAACTGCTTGTATACTTTATGACCTGGTAGAGTGTAAGAGAAGGCCCTATAGCCTATTATTATTATTATTATTATTATTATTATTATTATTATTATTATTATTATTACTTACTTACAAATGGCTTTTAAGGAACCCGAAGGTTCATTGCCGCTCTCACATAAGCCCGCCATTGGTCCCTATCCTGAGCAAGATTAATCCAGTCTCTATCATCACACCCTACCTCCCTCAAATCCATTTTAATATTATCCTCCCATCTACGTCTCGGCCTCCCCAAAGGTCTTTTTCCCTCCGGTCTCCCAACTAACACTCTATATGCATTTCTGGATTCGCCCATACGTGCTACATGCCCTGCCCATCTCAAACGTCTGAATTTAATGTTCCTAATTATGTTAGGTGAAGAATACAATACGTGCAGTTCTGTGTTGTGTAACTTTCTTCATTCTCCTGTAACTTCATCCCGCTTAGCCCCAAATATTTTCCTAAGAACCTTATTCTCAAACACCTTTAACCTATGTTCCTCTCTCAGAGTGAGAGTCCAAGTTTCACAACCATACAGAAGAACTGGTAATATAACTGTTTTATAAATTCTAACTTTCAGATTTTTGGACAGCAAACTGGATGATAAGAGCTTCTCAACCGAATAATAACACGCATTTCCCATATTTATTCTGCGTTTAATTTCCTCCCGAGTGTCATTTATATTTGTTACTGTTGCTCCAAGATATTTGAATTTTTCCACCTCTTCGAAGGATAAATCTCCAACTTTTATATTTCCATTTCGTACAATATTCTGATCACGAGACATAATCATGTACTTTGTCTTTTCGGGATTTATTATTATTATTATTATTATTATTATTTATTATTATTATTTATTATTATTATTATTATTATTATTATTATTATTATTATTATTATTATTATTATTATTTCAAAATATAGTCTACTAGTACAACACAACGTTTTACTATCGATCATATTCCACACCTTAATTAATTCGTTTTTCCGTTTATTCACTTATGTAACTAGCTATACTATGTAACATTTATCTAAACAATATTGTTAATTCATTCATCCACCTCTTCACTCCTTCGTCCTGCGTCGTAGCTGAGATGTCTAAGGCGTCATGTCTTGGACCAGTGTTACGAAATACCTGGTTGAGATTTGTTCTCGGTTTTCCCTCAACCCGTTAAGAGCAAATGCTGGGTAACTTTCGGCGCTGGACCCTGGACTCATTTCGTTGGCATTACCACCTTCATTTCACTCAAGCGCTAGATAACATCGCATTTGATAAAGCGTCGTAAAATAGGCCAATTAAAAAAAACATGTTACCACGATCTTACGTCATTTTTTAATGGACGTGGAACTGATCTTGCCCATAGACTACAGCGTGTTCACAAAATCTGCGTTCGTTTCGTTTGTAACATGAGAAACTTCGATCATGTAACACCGTCACTAGAATTGTTGTCTTGGAGTCCACTTAAAGAAAGAAGATTCTTCAACTCTCTCTTATTACTATTTAAAATCATCCACACCTCCACACCCTCTTACCTAGCATCTCGTTTTGTTTACCTTCCACTGCCTCGAACCCGGAACATGTACCTTCTCTCTATTCCTCTGCACAGAACATCCTTCTACTCAACATCTTTTAGCATATTTATTCCACGCCTCTGGAACTCTCTCCCTGATCATGTCAGAGACAATATCAAAATTCAAATTTAAATTAAAAAATCACATTCTAGTTCATGGAATTGCTTGTTGAACACCTGTCAGGTTGCGCAACTTCGGCTTAACCCATGACATATAGTAAAAATTGTAACTATGCTGTTGTAAAATTGACAATTAATATGTAATGTATTTATTATTATTATTATTATTATTATTATTATTATTATTATTATTATTATCATCAGCTATCACTATCATCATTGCTATCTCTGTTTTCTTTCTTTTTTCTTGTATTAGCTCGATGAGAGCTCTATAATGTTCTTTTGACCCTGTTGACCCTCTATAGGGCTTTAATTTAATTTGTATTATTTTCATCAGCGTCTGTATTTTTTTTTTTTTTTTTTTTTTTTTTTTTTTGTACTTATTTGAACTCTTCTATTCTTTCGTACCTGTCGTCTCGCTTCACTTACCTTTCTTCCCACCACAATCTGAACACAGGCTCTCGCCATGAAACAATACTAACAATACCATCCCATCGCACCTCCTCATACTCATCCTCTTTCACAATAGCCCTGCCAAGACTCTGGAATTCGTTACCTGCTAGCATCAGGGACTGTCGAAATAAAATTGAATTCAAACGCAAACTTACTAGGCACTTGGTCAGTAATTGAGACTCGTTCAGACATGGTTTCTTGTAAATAGTTCTCTTATTCTATCAAAAAATATTTCAATATCCGGTAATTTCATCACTTTAGAATTTTGTTATTGTAGTTTTAATTTGTAATTCAGTAAATACAAAAATATTCTTTGTTCTTAACTTCTATGATAAAATGTCTAGCTTTCATTAATCAGGTAATCTTGTCGTACTTTAATTTCTATTGTAATTGTAATTGTAAATTTAATATTAATTGTAATTTTATTGTTCATATTATAGTTGTAATCATCTGGTAGAGGGGCAGAGAAGGCCTGATGGCCTTATCTCTACCAGGTTAAATAAATAAATACTAATACTAATAGTAATATGTGCTATATGGTAGGATGGATGAGAAGGCCTTATGGCCTTAATCCTGTCAGTTTAAATAAATAAATAAACATTTTTAAATGGTCATTGAACATTTCTGAATATTTATCTTAACGCCTTTCAGGCACAACGAAAGCAGTTTTCGTGAAATATTCAATGAGAACGGTATGAAATGTTCGCATACAAGTACATGCAGCCCAACAACAGGGTTAGCAGTTCTGCCTTTCTGCTCTAAACTGTAGAATGAAGCCCTAATCGCGTCATCATCGGTTGTGTTTGTGACGTGTCGCCCCATCTGGCGCGGAGCGGGCGAACCAGGCAGTTTTGGTTCAGTCTGCTTGTATTCCCAGAGCGATAATGTAAACCAAGAGGGGAGGGGAGGGGGGGAAGAGCAGGCACTTAGGTAAATTGCTCGTTCGAGTTGAAACGAAAGTTTCGCGCTCGCACAGAGAAGTTTTATTAAGTAATGTTTAAGACGGTTTTCATTTTGAATAATAATCGTAATAATTTTCAAACAAGTTAGAAATAAAAGCTGGGGAAGCCATGCTATCAGGCACAGATGGCGCGCTTGAGGAATTGAGGAAGATACTTAAGGAAGTGTTTCAAGACTCGCTAAGACGGCCGTCAGGAGTGTGCAGGCGACGACCAGCTGACTGGCGTGGCGCGGCGCGGCGAGGGAGAGCGAAATGTTAGAGACGACGGAGAATAAAGAGGTGAGAAAGCGAGGGAAGAGGATACAGGGAGCCTAGACTAAAGGAAGGAAACACGAAGAGTGAAAGCAAAGAAAGGAAGATGATGAAGAAACAATAACTGAAGAGGAAAACGGACGGGAAAAGTGAGATGAAAAATAAAGAATGGAGAAAATAAAGGACGAAAGAAGGAATACGGAGAAAATACGAAGGTAGAACAAAAGAAGGAGTAAAGGAAAAAACATAAACGAGAAACGATGCAAGCAAAAATGGAAAAAGAAACAGATAAAACAAGAAGGAAGACGAGAAAGAACAAAGCGGAAGTGAAGGACGGAAAGAAGAAGAAAGGGGAAACAATACAAAGAAAAAGAAGGAAAAGCTAACAAGAGAACTGAAAAGGAAAAGAGCGAAAAAGAAACAAGAAGAGTATCAGAATGAAAGAAAATAATAAAAATCAAACTAGAATAGAAATGAAAAAATAAAAAGAAAGAAGGAAATAATGAAACTAAAGGGGAAAGGCTAAAAGCAGAAAAGAATGGAAAAGGGAACCAGAAAAATATGAAGAAAGAATAAATGAAATCAGTTGCAAAACGGAAGAGAAACGAAAGAATAAAACGGAAAAAAGATAAGATATGAAATAAAAGAAAAAGAAAAGAAAAAAAGGAAACTAAACAAAGAACTAAATAAAACAAGAAAACAACGCAAAAAAGAAAAGAAAGAAACTGAAGAAATGAAATAAAAGAAAAAGAAAAGAAAAAAAGGAAACTAGACAAAGAACGAAACGAAATAATAAAACAATAAAAAACGAAAAATAAAGGAATGAGCGGGAAAGGGAAAAGAAAGAAACTGAAGAAATGAACTAAAAGAAAAAGAAAAGAAAAGGGAAACTAGATAAAAAACGAAGAAAGAACGAAACTAAATAATATAACGAAAACGAAAAATAAAGGAATAACCAGAAAAAGAAAAAGAAACAAGCTGAAGAAAAGAAAAATAGACAAACTACACAAAGAAAATAACAAGAAAAGAAAAGAAAAGAAAGGAGAGGGTAATCAGAATAAGAAGGAAGGAAGAATGAGAGAAAAGTAAAAAAACAATAAAAAAGAATCAATGAAGGAATAAGCATAAAAGAGGCAAGAAGAAACTGAAGAAAGTGAAAAGAAAAAAGATATAAGGAAAAGAGAAGAAAAGAAATAAAAAAGAAAACCAGAGAAATAAAGAAGAAAGGATGAAACAAAGTAATAAAAAGCAAAAAATAGAAATGAAAAAAAATCATGAAGAAAGAGAAGAAATGAAACTCAAGAAAATGAATAAGAAGAAAAGAAAATAAAGAAGTAGGAAATGAAAGAACGAACAAATATGTAAGAAAATAAAAAAGCAAAATAGACGGAAAATAAAGGAATAGCCATAAAAGAGGGAAGATAGAAACTCAAAAAAAGATAAAACTAAACGAAAATAATGGAAGGAGAATAGAAAACAAAGAAGGAAATAAGAGATAAAATCAAGCAAACAAAAGGGAAGAAAGAAGAGAGAGAAAAAGCGATAACAAGAAACCAGGGAAAAGGGAGAAATAAATGAGAGAAAAATGAAGTAGGAACACAATGGTTAGCAGACAAAGCAGACAAAGGAAAGGAAAGAGGGACAGCAGGGAAGGAGCATAGAAGAATAAAGAAAAATATATAATAGAGAAAGTAAATGAAGGAATTAAAGCAACTGAAAAAAGGGAAAAGAAATCAACCAAGACAGAAGAATAAAAAAGAGCAGAACTAAAGAGAGATTTAGGAAGAAGAAAAACTACCAAAGTAATAAAGATAAAGACAAATGGAGAATGAAATCGAGATAAAAACGAAGTGAAATTTAACGAAAGAACAAATAAATGGAGAAGATGAGAGTGGACTAAAACAAAGAATAAAAAGAAACTTTTAGCACAATATGGGCACAAGGCAAAAGACAAAGAAAGCAGTAACATGATATGCAGCGATATTTTGTACATGTTTTAGATTTTCCTCATTTAGCATGTTCTATTTAAGGAAGAAAGATATAAAATCGCAGTATAGAGAGAAATTAAGAAAGGAGGAAATGTATTCTGCTTTTCTTTTAAAATTGAAAGCAAAGAATGGAAGAACATTAAAGAGGAAACTAAAATAAAAAGTAGAATTCTCCGGGAAGGTAGCCTACAGTACATCAATGTAGAACTACCTTATTATGTGTGATGTTCCGAAAAACTCTCGGTTTTTCTTAGGGCTAAATCTATTGACTACTCTCTTCTGATATTGCTTTCAAACAATTCTTCAGCCATCTAGATAAAATTCCTGCAGCTCCCAATGGTTAGGTACGGCCATCACATTGCATATAATTCTAATCCACTTATACCGTACTGTATGTACTACTGAAAATGATAATAGCTTCCCTTCTGCCCAATTCTTTATAAAACATGTTTGCTGGTACGGTGGAAGCTCTTAAGTTCGACATCCTATAGTTCGACTGCTTACGTAGGAGAATTAGACACGCCCCTATACAAGCACTAAGAAATGGGTTTGCCATTTGAATGGAAATTGGTTCTATGTCTTGTAGTGATACTTTTGTTAAAGGAAAACAGAATATTTTATTGATTAGGACATCCATATTGATCACTGATTTTAAATTAATGAACTGTTCTTTTTCTGTTTGAGAATTGTGCCGTTTGTGAGACGGAACTGTCGAAACCCACTGTGGTACTAGAAGCGCATACACAAGTCTCGGGGCGGGTAGGAAATGCAAGTACAGTACTGTATTCGTTGATGGATAACCAATAAGAATTTTTATTCATTTCACCTGCTACACCCACTACTTTTATTGGACAGAACTTTCAATTCCGTTCTGTCGAACTTAGGAGAGCCCACTGTACTACTATTCCTTACAAATATACATAAGGGCTACATTTTTTTTTCCCAGATCTTCGCTGTCTGCACTTTCATTCTATAAAACATAGGCCTATGTATTTTTTTTTTTTACTCGTCTTGACTTTTAGATGGTTGAACCAGGGACGATCCCTGCACTTGGAGTTGCTTTGACTCATTGTGCGCCCTATGGGGGAGAGTCGGGTAGTATCGGTCATCGGGTAATATCGGACAGTGCGTTTTTTTTCATCTACCACCATATGGTAGTACCTGAATGATATGATTACGTTTCTCTATGCGACATCACAGAAACGTAACCATGTCAATCAGGTACTATCATCGTGTGGTAGATGAAAGAAACTCACTGTCCGATATTACCCGATGTCCGATACTACCCGACTCTCCCTTACCTATATGCGATGATTATCCAAGGCCGACAGGTAGTTTGCGTGGCATTCATAAATCCGACGCTAACAGGTAGGCCATCCTACCGCAGCTTTCATAGAGCCAGGTCCAATCCTAAAGATATTTTACGAGGATTCTCCAAGGGATAATCAATGTTATTTAATATGTCTTTGGTGAGAACTGTATGTTGATTGTTTAGTTTCTTAGACTGAACACTTCCCTTGGCCTTAAATTTATTATATACTGCATGGATTGTTGTACGATCTAAAACTTTTAAACTAGGAATCTTTATTCAAGTCAACTTCGAACTTGAATCGATGTTGATACATATGAATCATAAATATACATACACTTTTTAATAGAAAACATGTGCCGAGTCATAATACAGTCTGCGGTTACATTCACAACAAAGAAAAACATAACTCACAAATGAACCATCTCACTAGGCAGCCACTGACTTACTGAAGAAGGGAATCAGCAGCACAGTTCTGACACTTTATCTGTGCGCTAAGATGACATCAGAGCCGTGGAGAGATGTTCCACTATAATTCATGACCATAGGTAGGAAGTTCGTACCAAAACAGTTGATTTCAGTTTACAGCGAGGAGTATAGATGTCACCCGCTCCTCGCCCTGCTTCCTCTCACTACAGACGATACGCAGTTCACATAAACAACGCACAGTGGCATTCTGTGGAGCTGTGTAGAGTTCTGAATAGTTTGAAGAATATTGTTAATTTATATTAATATTTTAGATTCTGAACAAAGTGAACTATTCTGTTGTTATTGTATTATTTACGTAATGATTCCAAATAAGTGAACTCATCTGTTATTAAATAGTTATGCAAACAGGAGTGTGTAACACGTTTTTTTCCCCCCGATTATTCTTCTTTAAATGCTCTACTATGCTTTCGGTTGCGTTACAATCCAAGTTCAACATCAGAATTACGATACGAACCTTCTAGCTGTCATTACAATAGAAATGAAAAATTGTCTTGAAAACAATTTATGGGTTTAATATTATGTGCCACATACGAGATACACTATTAGATTCACAAAGTAGTTGTTCATCTGATGACAGTAAGGTATACTGTATCATATTTCAGATTTGCTTTTTTTTTATTGGGTTATTTTACGACGCTGTATCAACATCTAGGTTGTTTAGCGTCTGAATGAAATGAAGGTGATAATGCCGGTGAAATGAGTCCGGGGTCCAGCACTGAAAGTTACCCAGCATTTGCTCGTATTGGGTTGAGGGAAACCCCCGGAAAAAACCTCAACCAGGTAACTTGCCCCGACCGGGATTCGAACTCGGGCCACCTGGTTTCGCGGCCAGACGCGCTGACCGTCAGATTTGCTCCAGTAACGTCTTGTGACGTAGAACGAATATTTTCAGAATACAAATATTGTTTTTTTTCTGAACATAAAAGGAGTATTTATTTTTATAAAATGGAAATGTTCATTGTTATTTGTTATAATGAGGCTAGAATCATAATTGTATATTTTTATGTAATTTTTATGTGTATGAGCAAATTATTTTAGTTTTGGATTTCCGAAATTTATAATTACAAATTATTGTTTTTTTTATATTATTCCTATATTATTTTCTTGTTCTAAGGCTTTGGACGATTGAAGAACATGTTTGTCGTTCTGGTTCACTGACATTATGAGATGCGCTATTACTTTTCTTTCGGTAGAGATATAGTCCAAGCTCTCACAACTTATCAGTTTAGGTACCAACTTCCTAACTCTGCTCATGACAAAAATATCAATAAGTACGCATGTTTTGCTTTAGTTTCGGAGGAGAAGTTCAAATTATTTGTAAGAGGAAAGTGAGCTTTATAAACTATCGTATTATTAATACATCAAATATTCATTATATGAGGTCTCGCCATCCTCATTGCATATTACACGACTACTATGAAGTAGTCAATGTGTATTATCACCATTAAATCGAGAAAAATTCGTTCCGGCACCGGGATTCGAACCCGGGACCTCTCAGCTCTGCGCGCTGAGTGCTCTTTCCAACTGAGCTATGCCGGGACACGGTGTCGGTCGAATTCCTCTCGTAGTACTGTTTTACGGCCTACTACCTGCATTTAAACCTATGTAAGTCAATATGCAGGAGCTCATATTTAAATGACTTTCTCGATTTAATGGTGATAATACATTTTATTTATTTTATTGGGTTATTTTACGACGCTGTATCAACATCTAGGTTATTTAGCGTCTGAATGATATGAAGGTGATAATGCCGGTGACATGAGTCCAGCACCGAAAGTTACCCAGCATTTGCTCGTATTGGGTTGAGGGAAAACCCCGGAAAAAACCTGAACCAGGTAATTTGCCCCGACCGGGATTCGAACCCGGGCCACCTGGTTTCGCAGCCAGACGCGCTGACCGTTACTCCACAGGCGTAGACTGATAATACGTATTGACTACTTCATAGTAGTCGTGTTAATATTCAATGAGGATGGCGAAACCTCATATAATGAATATTTGATGTATTGAAATGTTTACAGTTATCACAAACTGTTGCTGAATATGGGCATAAAAGTAATTTAAATATGCGCTCCCGCATATTGACTTACATAGGTTTAAATGCTAGGTAGTAGGCATGGTGATAATTATTGTATTGTTATTATTGTTATTATTATTATTATTATTAGTGCTTCTTGTTTCATTCTTGTTTTATTTTAAAATGTACCTGATAGGCCTACTTAAAAATATAAAATAATTTTATATTTTTTTAACCTTAACAACAGAACTGATGTTCCTTGAAATGCGATCGTGGCAGGAATGCTGTCCTACGCATGCGCAGAGTCTTCCATTCCAGTCTCATACTCCTTTTCTCTCATACAATAACGGTTTTGAAATGTACAGATAAAGTGTAAGAACTCAAAGCTTGATGATATCACAAACGCCGCGTGCTCGATCGTGCTTGCAATGGCTCACCTTGTGTGTGTATACATACAGATAAAACGTAAAATATGTTAATGCATTTCATTTGCGGGTGTAGATATTATTTGCATCTACAACAACTATTTTTCACTTTCACTTGTGAAATATTACATCTTCAGTTGCACACAGTAAGCTTTATTCGATCCCCTCTCTACTAATGCATATCACTCTTCCCTACACAGGGCTCAAGAACTGAGACGTACACTGTTCATACAACGAGAAAGTAAAACTAAAAATAAAAACCCTCTAGCAGACAGAAAAGTTAGATAGACTGTAGTTTACATCATGACAAAACACAAAACTTATTCCACATGACGTCAACAGACTGAGACAGCGCCGAGTATCGAACTACCGTCTGATTCAAGAGAACCTATCTAAAGGGGTATCAGAGATGCACGCTGGTGACGAGCAAATTTTGTCACCCCTGTAGAATATGGATGGAAGGGAAGTGTTGAGAGAGAGGAAGGGTTGGAGGGAATAAACTAAACTTAGCGGGATTTTGACGTGGGGGTGAAATAACTCAAGCGTGAAGCTCTCTCAGGGGAAGGGGGTGGGGTTGGAGGAGAAGTGGACGGGGCCCGCAGCTCTGCCAGTAGGGGTGTGTCCGTTAGTGTAGTGGATTCTGACCAAATTTGGAAGCTAAGTATTGCGATCTTTAAAATAAGATAACTGTCTTCAAAATACGTGTACATTTCAGTAGCGGCCGGTGATCAAAATCCTCGGTGAGGCCAGATGCAACTAGTTTAAGTGCCTCCGATAGGAAATGTTTGTTTATGATATTAATTATTATTGTTATTATATTATTAATATCATTATTACTGTATTATTATTGTTATTATTATTAGTCTATTCTTATTACTATCAATGAAAAATAATAATTTCACTCACCAAATAAGCTGTTATGCTCTGAGTT
Source organism: Periplaneta americana (assembly GCF_040183065.1). Lineage (NCBI taxonomy): Eukaryota > Metazoa > Arthropoda > Insecta > Blattodea > Blattidae > Periplaneta > Periplaneta americana. Next base: position 192,790,268 of record NC_091118.1, read on the forward strand.
TCAGTGATTGTTTCAGTGTGATGAAGCATCCCATATTATGTGTTGAAATTCCCCTTTCTTTCTTTTCTTTGCATTTTTTTTTCTTTGACAGCAACAAACAAGGCCAAGAGAAGTTTATTTTGCATCACATTACCACATAACCATTTATGTTGCCCATACCAGGATGCAATAGAAACTCGCGTTTTAAGATTATGTGTCAGAAAAATTATCAGCGATGTCGTAGGTATCTCGGTAGTCTCTTCTTTATTTAAAACTTCCTTTCTTTTAGTATTATTTCTTCTCGAAAAAGGACACTCTAACAATGAATTAACTGCACCAGCATTATTTCTCTCATTTGTTTCTGTTTATATTTTCCCAAAATACATAACAACATTGGCCCAGATTCATTATACTACGAAGTACAATAGTACAACACCCTCGCTTATGTCATAAACTGAGACATAAGGGGAGAGAATCGAGTGGGTTTCTGCCTGCCAAAGAGCTGGAATTTTGTTATTTATGGCCTAGTTAGGAAGACAAGTTACCATTGCTATTCCCACCCCACTCTACCCTTGAGGCCGACCCATGTATGGGACGAGTGAAACCTGACCAGGCCAGCCGAATTGTGCCTCAGCTACAACGTTTTAAGCGTAAACTCAAAGCCCGCGAAAGGACATGAAATGCATTAAGCGAGACCCGGCAAGAACGATTCTGGCCTCAGGAACAAATTTTACTGCAAAACAGGTCTATATACATCACAAGCCAGACCCGGCACGAGCGATCCCGGCCTCAGGAACAAATTTTACTGCAAAACAGGCCTATATACATCAAAGTTTTCAAATGCTTCTGCAGCGTTATATGCTTCATTCAAATAACTAATACATTATAAAAAACACAAAATTTGATTTCAGTTAAGCCAAGTGACTGAGGCCCGGCCTCACTTGCCTCAGAGTGACTGAGGCCCGGCCTCACTTGCCTCAGTCAGTCAGCCGCCACTGGTACATTTATAGAAATGTGATCAAAGGTTGGCGTCTGTAAGAACATCTACTTGATATAACGTAGCAAATGGTAAGTTCAATGATTATGATTGATTGATTGGTTATGGTTTGTTTACTAGATTTGTTTTATTCCTTAGATGTGGTTGATTGGGTTATTGGATGTGTTAAATAGTTGTTCATTTTAAACGATTTATTTTACGACGCTTTATCAATTGTTATGGTTTTCTAGTGTCCGAGAGAGACGAAGATGGTAATGTCAGCGAAATGAGTCCAGGGTCCAAGGCGAAAGTTACCCAGAATTTGCTCTTAATAGGTTGAGGAAAAATCCTGGAAAAAACCTCAACTACATAACTTGTCCCAACTAGAACCTGAATACGAGTCCGTTTGTTTCACAGTCAGACATGGTAACCGTTAATCCACAGCAGTGAACAAAATGATTGTCTATAATAGGCTTGTTGGATATGGTTGTTTGTGGTTGGTTAATTGAATGTGGTAAAATGGTAATTTATGGTTGGTTGATTGGTTGCTTGTGGTTTTACTGAACAAGATTAAATGGTTGTTTGTGTTCGGTTTATTAGAAGTGGTTGATTAGTTGCTTGTAGCTGGTTTATAGCATGTGGTTGAATGACTGCTTGCGGTTGGTTTACAGAATGTGGCTGACTGGTTGTGGTATATTAACTGTATGTGGTTGATTGGTTGTGGTTTACTTACAATGTTTGGTTGAATTGGTTTGTTGTGTTTGGTTTAATGAATCTGGTTGAATAGTTTCTTGCAGTTGGCTTGTTGGTTACGGTTGATTTTCAAATCAATTTTCCTTCCGAAAGAAGGTATTTTAATCGACGTTCATTATCTATCTCCACGACTAGAATTAAATTCGCGAACGTCTGACCCAATGGTATGCATAACAACCGCTCTATGCATGTAATATATTATACAAAATCAGTAGCTTTTATAATTCGCCTGGGAAAAAAACAAATCAAATTTACTGCTTCTGTAATTTTATTTTTGTTTAACGTTCCCTTCCAGGGACATAGATTTTTCAGAGATACAAAGACGATGAAAGCACAAACATCAAGAAAATGTTCATTGAAAATATCAGTGAGGCCTCTCCTATAGTCTCTATGTTCAACACATAATATCAAAGGACCAATCATCCAGATCAGAAGTCGTGATTTAACCATTGAGTTTGGAATAAAGTCAATCAGTATGATGGTCAAAGCAGCAATAATAATAATAATAATAATAATAATAATAATAATAATAATAATAATAATAATAATAATAATAATAGTGTCACAACAAAATAATAATAATAATTATTATTACTATATTATTATTATTATTATTATTATTATTATTATTATTATTATTATTATTAAACCATGCATTGTGGATCCCTATCACCACAGCAGGGCATATCTTCAGGTTCCGAATAGATGAGACGGTCTCCAGATATGGAGGGTAGCCGCGAATATATTGAATAAGCAGTCGCAGACAGTCGATAAGGGGTGGTCCTCCAGCTTGGGGGTTGGGCGAAGGGCTAACAAACCATCAACGTGAAAAAGAGTTTGTTACAAAATCCGAAACATAAATCTCGCCATGGGTCATAATTGGGAACATTAAATTCAGATTTGAATAATTTCAAGGGAAAAATTGTTCCGGGGCCGAGTATCGATCCTGGGACCTCTGGTTGAACGTACCAGCGCTCTTACCAACTGAGCTACACGGGAACTCCACTCGACACCGTCTCAAGTTTTCCCCTTATATCCACACAACTCGCGTGGGCTGACGAAATGCCAGAGACCCACATCGAGTGCACACAATCTCTGTGTGACTTGGAATTGTGGTTTTCTGTTAACGTACACAGTAACGTATATATTATGCAAATCTAGTCTTTCAGGTAAAGCTCCCTGTAAAGCAGATTTGAATAATTCCAAGGGAAAAATTGTTCCAGGGGCGGGTATCGATCCCGGGACCTCAGATGTTTGAGATGGGCAGGGCACATAGCACGTATTGACGAATCCAGAACTGCATATAGATTATTATTCGTTGGAAGATCTGAGGTGGGGAGGTAGAGGCATAGATGGGAGGATAGTATTAAAATGGATTTGAGGAAGATGGAATGGGATGCTAGGGACTGGATTAATCTTAATCAAGATAGGGATCGATGATGGGCTTATGTGAGGACAGCAATGAACGTCCGGGTTCCTTGAAAGGCATTTGTAAGTTAATAATGGTGTCAAAATGTACAATTACGGACTGTAACTCTGAGGATTTTAAGTCATTTGCTGTAACGCCTTAGTGAACCTGTCTAGGCAACACGGTCCACTAATGTGTCGGAGTTGTTGCCGCATCATCACGGCGGACTGAACGAAAATAAAATAAGCAACATTGCACAGAATTCTCACGGTTGTAATTTTATTGTGGATCGCTGATTAGTTAAATATCGTATAGAGCTGAAATTTTTAAATTATATAATCTGAATGATTTCAGATATTCAAAAGAGTAACTTACTGTGGAATGCGAGTAAATTCCTCTATACCGGATGATCTAAAAATCGTACAAAATTGTTAAGTGACAGCAGAGGGGCCACAACGAATACTTTTTGCAGGAGGTTTCCATGAGAGTAAGACAACGCATGTGCTGTTGCAAAATCCTGAGTAGAGAGAACTAGTTATTTCCATTTCCAGCAGGATTCTGTGACAGCACATACAACAAACTATTGCACAGACAAACTCCATGGAGTATGTATGTTTAGTCAACACTCCGAAAACTGGAAGACAACAATAAGGCATCATTCATGAGGAAACTAAGCCCATTATCTCATCTTTGCCTCATGAGTGATGCCTTATTGGTGTCACTTGTGAGTTTTAAAATCTGTCTTCGAACATTTGACTAAACAACTTCCTCTGATTGAGATTCTGGTTGATATTAAGTACATCTATTATCAGGCAGTACATCTCACTTAACGAAGAACAACTTTGTTTACATCTGAAGTCTAATTAGTGTATTACATATCTAGTCAGCGATGTATGTAATGGAGGGGGAAAGGAACTACTACTACCCTACTATCTCCTGGATTATTTGCCTCATAAGTGGTGCCTTGTTGGTATCATTTGTGAGGTTCAGACCACTAACAATTATATAATAATTTTGTTCATTTTTGTAAAACTTAAATTTCAATTTAGTTAATATTAGGAAACAAAATAAACATTCTTTACTTTCCTCTGTTTTTTTTTGGATACGTGATTTTGAAATTAGAACGACGATTTGTATGTTAAAGCCTCTTTGCTCGCAGGTATTCAATTCAAATTTTTTATTCGTGAAGGAAGGTATATTTCAAACGCAGCAGCTCAATCTAATACAGAAGATAGGAAACAAATTAATTTGCTCAAAGATTCTCTCTGACTAAAAATTCGTTATTATCGCCGCGCTCTCATGCTTAACATGCCGGCATCATACAATAGCATGCGGTGTTCTTTTAAAACATAATTTTGCCCACCGATTGTTGCTCTGTAGGTTTCACTCTAAGCGTCACGTTGTCACGTCTACTTCATCCATAAGAATAAAGCACTAGTTTGTTATATTGTTAAATGGCTATTATTATTATTATTATTATTATTATTATTATTATTATTATTATTATTATTTCATATACGAGTACGTTGACATCCTTAACTCTTAATAATAACTCTTTAATAATAATTTTTAATCACATACCTTAATGTTCGTCCTCAGCACAAGACATTGCAACCTCGGTTTTAGACCACGTGGATTAGACAAGTAGGTGTCATTTAATAATGGAAGCAGCTTATTGGTTGCAATATTGAAATTGAGGCGAGTGATTGGAGCGGCGACATAAGAAATTGAAAACAATAATGTAATTAAATTTCAAAGACCTGCCGAATGTTATGCACGAGGCCGCTCAAAGACCTGCCGAATGTCAACCATGAGAGCGCGGCGATAATACCAGCGACTGGGATTGAATGCAGTGGCAATTACGGTACCCGCTAGACCATCTATGCCAACGTCCATTGTGCATCATAATACAAAACAACGAGGCAGCAATATCGTATGTGACAATATGTCGTCCTCGATTTGGTTTCAGTAACTGCAAGTCAGATGCTTGTTTGTCCATTTTCCCAATAGGAAACGGACCCCTACGAATAACAAACAATAACAATCCAAGAGTATCAACATCTGACATGAGCCAGAGTTGCTATAGCAACACTGCATGTTGCAGGTATTCCCGCTGGGAGCAGCACCGTTCTTGATTTCTCAGTAGGATCGGAGTGTACCGCTGACAATGTAACGTTAATTAAAACAAGCGCTAATTAAGTAAACAAAGTGAACTACTAACTGTTCTTCTTCACTGCTGCCGCTGCCTCTCGCGGCTACAGCAGGAACTAGATAAACAAACGCGAATCAAGACGTGCTGCCGGCGGAATAGAGAACTTATAGCAGTTAATTGATTTGTTGTTGTTACAAAAGCTGGCGTACCCACTGCAGAATTCCGCCACTGCGGAACATTGCTGTGGGGAACTGTGACAGCGTGCAGGCGCTAAGGGTGTAATTTAATTAAGACAGATGACGTCACAGTCTACGCTCTGGTTAAATGATGTGTTCATTGCACTGATGAAGGCGGCAAGGACAAGGAAGCATTAGATATTTGTACCACGCAACAACGGAGCAATGCTAAGTCTTGAAGGTAAAAAAGGTATCCCCGTAACATGCCATGAAGGCACTTGGGGGGCATGGAGGTAGAGCCCCATGCTTTCCATGACCTCGGCACTAGAATGAGGTAGTGTGGTCGGCACCACGCTCTGGCCGCCTTTTACCCCCGGGAAAGACCCGGTATTCAATTTTATAGGAGGCTGAGTGAACCTCGGGGCCGTTCTGAAAGTTTGGCAACGAGAAAAAAATCCTGTCACCACCTGGGATCGAACTCCGGACCTTCCAGTCCGTAGAAGTCTTGAAGGAACTTCTACAAAAACAAAAGTCTCCTTTTAATTCCGTTTAAAATGTAAACTACTTCTATTGTGACAGCAACGAAAGAACTACTTAGTCCATAAAGTGATGATGGCGTTGATGATGAAGATGATACTTGTGACATAATGACGGAACATCTGACGATATTATGGTGACTATTACACTTTCACTACGTCATACTGCTTTTGACCAATAAAACGGTACTGAACGATCTGTTTCAACCAAACATGGCTGTTTATCCTAAAATTTTTATCACCTCCCTATCATTTGTTTTTATCACCTCGCTAACATTTGCTTTTATCACCTCCCTAGCATTTGTTTGCCACCATTGTACTTTCAATAATTGTACCTTTTAAAATTATTCATGTTTATTTCATCATTAATTTTGAAACTTTTCTATCATTTATCTTGTTTATATTATTTAGATTATGTTATAGCTTCTGCTATAAGAGATTATGAATAGTCACGTATCACAGATCGTTTAGTATAATATATTGACAATTGAAGTGGAATGCAACTGTTTTAATAAAAAAATGAAATTGAATCAACAAAGCCTTCTTGACAAGTAATAGTCCACAGAGTTCAATGAAGATTGTATACTTGGCACAACCGGTAACAAGAGAACAGCAATCATAACACACTACTGTCATCTAGCGGAATATTCGTAATGATGAGACGGCACAATAATATATTTTCAAGACAATTTAGTGCGGTATTTTTGTAAGTCAACTAACATTTTATTGTATCAAAGTACTTTATTTCTTTTAATCTCTATATACTTTCTTTTAATCGTGTAATAGTCAACAAATCCCACTCCAGTTTTTTCTCTAGATAAATCAATCTTATCATAAACTCTTATTCTCCATTTGTAAACCGAAACAAAAATAAAACATCCAAACCAGCAAAACTGAAGTTTCATTCCCGAACCTGTAAGTGCCGGTGTATCCCTGATACAGCGCAGAATTTTTTTTATCTAAAAATTTTAGAAAAATGAATGAGAGCGTCGGGTTCAGCAGACACATTTGAGTAACATATTATGAAAAATGAAGACAATTTCTTGTGGAGTAGTGTTATGTGAAGATATATCAGACGACTGGAAACAGGAGATGAACTAAGACCTAAGAAACGAATAGGCAAAGAGATGAAGGTAAAGAGAGATGAGAAGAGGATGTAAGCAAAAAATATGAATGAAGAGCAAGTGAGAAAGAATTGGGGAAGTGAGAGAAGAGAATTAAAAGTGGAAAAATACAACAAAGGTAAAAGTGTAAAAGGAAATAGCAGGGAAAAGGAGTGATGAAAGAAAGAAAGAAATAAAGAGAGAGAAGGAAAGAAAAACGAAAGAAAGGAAGAAAGAAAAAAGACAGAGGAAGAAAGAAAGAAACAGGATGGAAGGAAGAAAGAAAAAAGTAGGAGAAAGAAAGAAAATGGATGGAAGATAGAAAGGAAAAAATAGATAAAGAAAAAGAATCGAAGAAAGAAAGAAAAGATGAATGAAGGAAGGAGCGAAGGAAGAAAGAAAGAAAGAAATAATGGAAAGAAGAAAGAATGAAATAAATAGAGAGAAAAGAAAGAAGAAAGAATGGAAGAAAGAAAGAAAGAAATAATGGAAGGAAGAAAGAAAGAGAGAAATAATGGAAGGAAGAAAGAAAGAAATAGAAAAGAAAGAAGAAAGAACGAAAGAATGGAAGGAAGAAAGAAAGAAAGAAGGAAAGAAATAATGGAAGAAATAGAGAGAAAAGAAAGAAGAAAGAAAGAATGGAAGGAAGAAAGAAAGAAAGAAGGAAAGAAATAATGGAAGAGAGAAAAAAAGAAAGAAAGGGATAATGGAAGGAAGAAAGAAAGAAATAATGGAAGAAAAAAGAAAGAATGGAAGGAATAAAAGAATGAAGAAAAAGGGAGAAAAGAAAGAAGAAAGAAAGAAAGAAAGAAAGAAAGAAAGAAAGAAAGAAGGAAAGAAAGAATCGTGAGGAGGAAAGGACGCAGAGGAAAATTCTCATCAGTATGTTTTCTAATGCAATATTTTATTCAATAACTAACCATCTAATTACACACAAAACATAAGATGATATTGAGGGTTAATGAAAGAAATTAACAAAAAGAGAACGAAAGCGGAAACGGAAACGAAAGCGAGACGTTCAGAAGAAGTTCATCCTATAGACGCTTTATGCCTAACATAAGCCGACATCAAAGCCAGATCCTCTGGGTGACAAGAACAGTTACTATTAGTGCCTGCACCGTGTGTTCTGCAGTGTAATAGTAAGTGCTGAGAAGTTTTCTTTAGAGTCGTATAAAGAGTTTATCGATGTGATGCCATTAGCGAACAAAGCCGGGGTCACAGGACTTCCCACAATGGACAGAGAGGTGGTGCAGTTTCTCCGAATTTACGGACCGACTAGGTACCTCAGGGGTGTGGAAACACAGACCGCATCGCCTGGATTGAATATACATCACTGCCACGTTACTAACTGAGAAAACATCCTGTTTGTGTTACTAAGGAAACTACAATCTTAATACCACACTCACGTGTTTTGCATGATTATGTTAACAGTCTGTAAGTGGGGATCCTTCTAACAAAACAAAAAACACGTGTGCCACGTTTGCTTCATAGTGTGAATTATCTAAGAACACTGTATACACGAGGGTCATATCACAGTCTACTATAAACAGTCGCGAAGCTTGAGGTGTTTTTTTTTTTGCAAATCTCGTGATAAAACGCTCCAAGCGGTTAGCAACTAGAAGCAATAGACTGTCCATGGTCGACTTTGGACTGTGTCGTATTTCTATCGAGTGCTAGTCGTTGCGTATTTCACACTGATGCTTGTGAAATGTTCGTTATTGGTTATAATGAAAATGTTAATGGCTAAAATATAATAATTGGAATAATAATAATAATAATAATATGGGACAAGGAGGAGACGTTTGTAGTGCTATAAATTGTAGCAACAGTAAGAGAAAGAGGCCAGAGTTATCCTTTTTCCGATTTCCGAAAGATTCAGAAAGGTTCCTGGGTTTCCACAAGAATGCCGTGCAGAAACAAAACTGTTAATTTGAAGTTCTTTCTGAGTGTTAGAATACATTATATCCTTAAATTTCACAATGAAATGTTTCAGTCTAACCGAAAGGACATTATATACCGGTTAAAGTTCTGTCACTTAGGCTGCTAAATTTCCAGAGAAATAAAGGTTAGGTCTACTTTTTTTTCAGAAGATATGTTTTTAATTGTAGCTATTAATTTTGTTATTATTTTATGTGTTATTTTACTAAAGACGTAGAAAAATTAAGTTTGCTTTAATGAAATTTATTGATCACGTTTTATTTTCAATTCTGGTGGGATTATTATTGCTTAGGCCTACTTTATTCTTCAAAGGATATGTTTTTAATTATAGCTGTTAATTTTGTTGTTATTTTTATTTGTTGCTTTACTAGAGACGTAGAAAAAGTCTGTTGCAATGAAATTTATTGATCACGTTTTATTTCCAATTCTGGTGTGATTATTATTGCTTAACCTCATCCCACTTTGTTAACTACGTAAGCCTACGCTACAAGTACCGGTACACGTAAGTTACTCCATTAATTCATATTTCCATTATTATTGTTGTAAAGAGAAATGCAAATTAATATTTATTGGTTTCATAGTCAATTATCGCTATAATCTTGAATGAGTGAAGCCATTATAGTAAATTTCAGTTCGTTTTGCACAAACAGAAATTATATTAACTTATTTCTTGCAGGTATCTTCGAGTTTATGGTGGAATTTAATATACTGTACTTCATTAAAATAATAAATTAGCTTTATGCATTTAATATTTCAATACTGGAAGGAAGGTGTTAATTTTTCCAAAAGAACACGACAACGAAAGTATAACATATTTTGTCGGCTGCTAGGAGAGAGATCTGCGATGATGAGGCGATAGTAGCGATCCTAGTGGTGGGCAACTACCCATGTTTGCAATTTTACTACATATTGAGCTTCGCGACTGTATATAGTAAGACTGTGGTCATATCATAAGTCTTCCGAATAACTGAAAATATGCTTAGTTCAGTACATACGTTTGAAAACCTGTTGTATTCTGTACGGGATGCCACCGCCAGATTGCGTCTGTGTGCACTGGTGGCTAAATGACAGCACACGCAAAAGTTAGTATGCTAGAGGCTGTGCTCCAAGATGGATGTAAGTGAAGTTGAACAGCGGTCATACTTGAAAATTGCAATTCTTCGTGGCAGAAATGCTCGTCAGAGTCATTCTGAGCTACGAGAAGCATTGGGTGATAGTGCGTTGGAACACTGTCCCTACTCGCCTGATCTCAGTTCATGCGACTTTGATCTCATTCCGCAATTGAAGAAGTCGCCGCATGGGAAGCGGTTTGCAAACAGGGAGCGTTTCGACGAGAGGTGGTACATATAGACGAATCGCACATAGCCGATGGCATTCAATGCCTGCATCATCGGTGGCAAAGATGTCTTGGAAGTTTATTTTGAAGGGTGTTAGCTATGAGCAATGTATTTTGTTTTCTTTTGTGCATAATAAAACAATGATTTCTATTTATGCATCTTTCAATTTTCTTTACCCATTGTCTCAATTTGGTACTAGCATTGCGAAGCACATTCCAGTGACCTTCAATCCCATCTAGTGAATTTCTATTCCTGCAGGTTTATTGGCTGATATAATACAGTTGCCACGACTTATGAAATCACTCTCGTATTGTGTCGCCTCCAGTGTTGCCAATGTAGCGAATTCCAAAGTCACCAATAGTGATGGGGATGGAATGAAACTATAACAAAATAGCAATTGATATTCCCAGTTTTGTTTTCTAAGTTACTAATTTTTAAATATGGAACAAAAACATGTCCCGAAAACCTCTTTTGGGGCAAAGGAACACATTAGTGAAAAAAGGGTGTACCCTCATTTTACTGGACTTACGGAAACCCTAGGCTACTTTAACGGTACTGTTCTCCAACCAGAAGATAAACCGTGGAAGGAATGTGCTTACTATTGCGTCATCTATTGGAGCGAAGTAGATAATATTACCGTTATAACGTTAGTTTAAAAATCATGCGCTCTCCTGCATATGTTATTTCCTGTATGGAGGGATTAAAAGACCAGGAGATTAACCGTGATCTAATTTTGTAACTAGGGTAGTATAAAAATGTGTATATCAGTGTTATTGTTTGTGCTGTGAGAGCTAGCCAATAGAGATACGAGTACCCACGTGTGTGACCTTATGACATCTTATGACATCAACATTCATTCACAGCATCACCCCGCTCCCTCTCATTCCCTGGAGACTCTCTCGTGGTTGGAGTACAGTATGTCGATACGTTTTACTTAGCAGTAAGATGTGATAATGTGTTACATTCTTCAGAAGTTCAGCCTTTTTCTTGTCGATTAGTATATACAGGCCCTAAACTTTAACATTTTTCTCACTGAAAAAAGGCAACAAAACAAAAATATAAACACTTTCAATTTCGACAACATAAAACGAGATGGCAGCACTTGGATTGTAGGAATCCCCGGAGTTTTTATACCGTAAATAACAAAGAAAAGACAACTAGCTACATAGAGAAACTTGGAGGGACTGTTAGGGGTGGGGGAATATCGATGCGAATTAAACTGAAAGTTCTACAGTACCTCCGTGTAGCACAGAATCTCGTTTCGAACGTCGTTCTAAATTCAAACTTTTGTCTGCTGCAGAATAATTAATCGCCTGCCGGAGAAGTAACAGCGTCTTTTCTTCCCTCTGGTGGTGGCGTTCCCCTCCATTGTTAGCCGATGTGTCTCTATTCTTCGCAACTTAGCCGCCAGGGAGAGAGAGTGAACGATTTAGCGGGTTTATCGACTGTCTTTTGTTACTCCTGCGGGTGCGCTCACAAAGTCTGAATGGCGAGATAGCCGTGACGGAACGAGATTAATCGAACTGAACTGAACTCGATAGCACACAAACAATTAATCTGTAGCTAAGGAGGCGATGTTCTTCTGTCTCACTCTCTTAACTCTCAGCTTGACCAACAGGCTGCGCCACAAGTCGGTAAACTGATCGTGGTTTATGGTTCTTATGTGTCGACAGGAGGTATCTTGCTGCTACTCATTCTTAAAATCTATCAAGTAATTCAGATTAACTTAAAAGAACATTTATATATACACTTATAAAAAACAAAACATGACCGTGTTCGTCTCTTGGTCACCATGCTGGCGAGCCATCGGCGTAGCTCAAACGACAGGTGCGTTTGCCTACTAGTTGAGTTTTCCGAGGTCTTCGCAACTGTAAGGCAAATGTCAGGTAACCTCGTGGAGTATCCTCGGTCTCATCTCATCACATAAAATTTCGCTATCACTATCGACATTAAAATATAACCTAGACTCTAGTACTGTATTAGACAGAGCGTTATTAAAAAAAAGAATAAAAAAATCGGGATCACAACTGCTTTAAGAGGGAACATACAGGTTTTAGTACCGATAATCTGATGAAATTCATTTTTTTCTCAGCAATGAATAACTTCGTAAAATTGAAATTTTATATGCTCAATATACGCTATTTCTGCAATTGAGGACCGTTTTTGCAAAACTTGCTAACTGAAAAAATTAAATTTTACAGGAGAGACAAAACACTGTAGTAAGCAAAATTTTTCTATAACTCTCACTTGGCAGAAAGCAAGTTTTGGAAAAACGATCACACTTTGACACACTAGAATGAAGAGAAATAATCAGATTTTACTAAGACGCCTTTAACATCATGTAGAGGCCTGCCTTATGTTAACGAATCCATCAAAATCTCAATTTTGCAAATTTTTGCAGTTAGCAAGTTTTGCAAAAACGGTCCTCAACTGCATTACTTTCAGATTTAATAAAACTATTATCGCTATGGGTAATTAGCAATACAAAATGTCAGCTACATTTTGTGCACTGAAATGCCGTTTCCCTGAAAATTTCCACAAATTTCAATATTTCTGAATTTTATTATTCTCTTTTTTTCTATTTGTTCCTAAATGTCATGAGAACAACATCGCATACAAACTTTGAAATATCTTCAGTAGAAATATTTATTTTAATTTCTGTTTAAAAGTCATATTTTTTAAATTACTTACTCACAAATGGCTTTAAGACACCCGGAGGTTCATTGCCGCTCACCATAAGCTCGCCATCGGTCTCTATCCTGAGCAAGATTAATCCAGTCTCTACTATCATATCCCACCTCCCTCAAATCCATTTTAATATTATTCTTCCATCTCCCTACCGCTAAGCCGAGGTCACTAAAGACGGCCTTTTTCGCCTCGCTGCCATCTCGCCGGTCACGCAACAAGTTTTCTAAATAAGGTTTCAAATTTGAAGTAGGACCAATGCTTTGAAAGTTATGAGCACTTAATTACAATAAGGTGCGCGGGAGTTTTTTACCAACTATAATGTTATCATTATGTTCTTATTATAGATCTATTTTTATATATACTGCACATAAATTTAAACTGACATTTTTTAAATTATATTTTATGCTCGACCATGCCGAAATGTAGTCATTATACACCTGGTAGCAGCCCTTTAATGGACCTCATTAAAGTACACCTATTCATTAAAGTTCAGGTGTTCCACCAATCAGAAAATACCATTGTAGCAATATGAAAGCGCAAGTATCGATTATTCTCGGATATGCAATCGAAAGACAACAATAAATCAATAAATCACCTATATTTGAAATAAAGTCAGTTCTGTTACTATAATAATTAGCGTTACTTGTAAATAATATTCAAATAAATTCAATTTGTCATCTCGTTTTTCAATGTCAAGGTCAATGTCGACATCTGTTTCTCGGAAAAAATTAATACTTTGGCGTCTGCGCACATCTCACAATTTACGAGGTATTGCACAAGGTCAGTTCCGCTCCTCAGTCAGATAAGAATAACATGAATACTTATGAATAATTTCAAGTTAGAAATATGGTCGAGCATAAAAAGTCGTATGAAACTTACTTGCTTGCGCTCGTTTCATAAACATACTCGCGTCTTAATTACTACCATTATAGGCTCGTTGCATAATGTACTATTAAAGGCTATGTTATTATTTGGAAGCAGCCTAAATGTTGTGAAAAAAAGAAAACGTAAAAGAGAATTTTTTAACACTTCATAATATAATATCGTTGCCTAAAATGTAATTTTAATAGACCACGTATTCAAGTCTCACTCTTTGAAACAAGTTACACTGTATTTTTTTTCGCATAATACAAATATCTCATAATAAATTAATTGTGTTATAAGTCATTTTAGTATCACTGCTGTTTATAATAATATGACTGGAAACACTACAATTTGTCTGTAGACTACATCCAAACAATTTTTCTTGTTTTCGTCATTTTTCTTCTTCTATTTCTTCTTCTTCTTCCCTTCAAGTATTAGGCCAAATTGCCTGTTACGATTTCACAGTTGAATTTTCAATCCAGCGCTTCTTTGGACGACCGAGAGATCTCTTCCCGTTTGGACGATAGTGGTACATGACTTTTGGGGTTCTATCTCCATGCATGCGATGCAGATGATTTATCCAGTTGTTCTGATAATGTTTTACGTGATTAATTACAGGTTCCAGTCGTAATTCTTCCATTACATCTTCATTGCGTTTGTGATCCCATTTCGTATATCCCGCTGCGTATCTCATAAATTTCATTTCATTAGCCGTTATTCTGCTTTCGTCTTTCTTCCTCAATGTCCATGCCTCACTGCCGTAACAAAGTACAGGTCTCGCCAAGGTCTTGTAAAGGCGAATTCGAGTATGCTTTTGTACTAGGGAAGGTTTCATAATGTTATTAATTATTCCCATTGTTGTGGTGTATTTAGAAATTTTCTATGAAATATCTACTTCATCGAAAAAAGATAATGTGTGTCCGAGATATGTAAAATATTTCACTCTTTCTAATATTTTTGAATCTAAACATATTTTGCTAGGCACAGGGTATTTTCCGCAGAAGGCCATAATTTTAGTTTTTTCTTTATTGATTTTCATATCATATTTAATTCCAATTTTGTTAAAATTAAAAATTGAACATTGTAATTCATCTTCTAAGGATGCCACCAGAACTAAATCGTCTGCAAAAAGTAATGAATCATTTTTCTAAATTGTAATTTGTGCATTTTTTTAAGGAACGGCAACAGGAATATATGTTTTCCCCGTCAAATTGTGTATTAAGACTTTATTATTATTATTATTATTATTATTATTATTATTATTATTATTATTATTACTCTTTACTAATGAAAGAATATGCCATCGTCATTTTCCTAAAATATCGCTACATGTCCTAAGTTTGCAAATCAACTAAACAACTGCACACACTATGAAGTTTCACGGACGTCGTAGAAAACATAGAGAATAACAAGGCATGTCTTCTTTGCTCTGTAGTTTCCCTAAGTAACAATGACAGAGGACGTCTCAGATAAGATGACAAAGCTGAATTGGTAACGCCTACTTCTGCTATGTTGGAAGAACAGACTTCTTTATTGTGTTCATTACGGAATAGTTTAACCCTTTCGCAATTCTATAAGCCAGTAAATAGACTACTCAATTTATTTTTCTTCTTTCCCACCACTGTTAAGTTACATTGATGATTATACTTAAAGCTTTCTTTTTTGTTGTATGAGAAATGAAACTACTAAGTTTCAGACAACGTACGCCTATTTATCCATTTATTTAAAATTACGTTCACTTATGGTGACCATAATTTCTTTGAGTGAAAGTGAGACTTTAATCACTTTCTTTAGGGAAAAATTGGGGCACCATGTTTTTTTTTCTAAAATCCAGTATTTATTTGATTTAAAATTAATCATAAGACGGATACACATTCCAAAATGAATTGTAAACAACATTAAAAGAAAGAACAAATGTTAATAATTTCAAATTACCAGTGGTAGTGCGTCAATAAGAGCATAAGAGCACGTGAACACCTTGTTTCCATTAATGCACGATTAGTTTTATTATTTAATACCGTATTGACGTAGTGGGGATGTTTAATATCAGAATCAAGTATTTTAAACTTCCCGCATCTTGCATAAATTTCTTATGTAAACTTGGCAACATGCGGTCATATACAAGCCGTGCCCTTTTCAAGGAGGTTACAGGAATTACACGTATGCGCGGGAGAAAATTGTCTTTCGCTGGCCGCTTATGACTCGTCAAGAGCACAAAGCGTTAAATGAACAGTGAATCTATCCTACAGATGTCAGGTGCATCGATGCCTATCGTTCACGTGCTATATATCTCGAGGATGAAATTTAATAGTCTTTATTTTAGCCTTTAGGTGTCAGCATTTCTCACTGTCGGAACGTTTACCTTATGTGGATGTGTGTACAGCACTGCTACGAGATTGTAGTTTGTGAATTACTATACTTTAGTGTTAGCATAATAGCATAGTTTGGCTTTCAAACACGTGGTAGCTGGCTGTGATAGTAGTATGAATTTAAATATCTGTATGGTGGTGTATATTATTTAAGAATAATATTTACTGGCATGTATTTATAGCAATCAATCTATGCGAATGGGATTTCGAGATGCACGAGCAACAGCCAGAAGAGGTGTGTCGTGAAGAACAAGTCATATATGAGCCTTGTTGTCAGCATCTTGGAGCACAATATCACATCACACATTGGACAGTTTCTGGACTCATGTTCGGTGCCCGTGGCACGATCCCACGAGAAACTTTAAATCAACTTAAACAATTTAACATTTCTGATGCAACGATTGATGCCATAGGCTCTCATGTGTTAAAATCATCCTTAGCTATAATTAGTAATCATTTGTACCCAACAAACTTTTATTGTAAATAATTTCCTATGTTTTCATATCATTTATCTTAATGTTTTCTTTTTCCTTTCAAATTGTCACACAATTGGTTTTAATGATTATTCTTTATGAATTGATTAGTAGGCCGATCTATTCGAACCCTTATTTAGGGCGGCTTTTTTATTTAAAAATTTCTTCTATAGGCTGTAGTGTATCAGTGTGTTGTGAACCAAAATATATTACTGAACACACGCTTCTGTAAATAACGGCACTATGGTATGTAGGCCTATTCATTTTTAACAAACGTAGACAATGAACTCTATTCAAGCAATTTTGAACAGTAAAGAACTGGGTAAACTGACTTACCAGGAAAAATTGAAAATAAAAGACTGGGTTTAATTATTATTATTATTATTATTATTATTATTATTATTATTATTATTATTATGTTTTAAATTTATATACGGTTTTTTCAATAATGAAACATTGGAATCATGACATTTCATATTAGGCTAAACGTACGATTTCAAATTCTCTTCGGCTTTGGAACACAAAATTATGAACACACGTAATATTTTATCACGAGCCGCCACTGCAAATTATATTTGTTAAAAATAGTATTATAGCAATAAGAAGAAATTAAATGCACTTTCAAATTTATTAATATTTAGCTCAAGTCAGAAATGTAATTAATTGTGATAATACGGAAACTTGTCCAGTTTGGAAAATAAATTCGGCTTGATATTCCTCATTGAACACATGTTATTGTATTATGCTTCATCAAATAGAGTGCTAATGATATTTTATTTTATGCTCGACCATGCCGAAATGTAGTAATTATACACCTGGTAGCAGTCCTTTAATGCATGTCATTAAAATACACCCATTCATTAAAGTTCAGGTTTTCGATTATTCTCGGATATGCAATCGAAAGACAACTAGGGAAATGTCACGGAGGCTGGAAATCCAATACTGTCGCAGAAGGTTATGTTCTGTTACTATAATAATTAGCGTTAATTGTAAATAATATTCAAATAAATTCAATTTGTCATCTCGTTTTTCAATTCTAAATCAATTTCCAGGTTATATCAAAATTAGTTCATGTTATTCTCTAGATTACATCAAGGTCAATGACATTATTGTTCCTCAAAACTTTCACTCTGCGCACATCTCACAATTCATGAGCTATGCACAAGACCACTTCCGATCTTCTGTCAGATAAAAATAAAATGCTGAATATTTTCAAGTTAGAAATATGGTCGAGCATTAAAAGTCGTATGAATCTTGCCTATAATGGTAATTAAGACGCTCGTATGAAATTTATGAAACTCGCTTGCACTCGTTTCATAAACAAAATACTAGCGTCTTAATTACTATCATTGTTGGCTCGTTGCATAATGTACTATTAAAATCTTCATCTCAGATTTTGGCACACAATTTACTTACTTTTAGTTGTATGTTCTCTCTTTTATTTTGCGTAGATTAGTAGGAATCTTACGGATATTTATAAATGTTATTCTACGCGTGATCTATACTACACATTCCAGTTATTCTTTCCGAGGATTTAAACCCAGGCTACCGGCGTGGAAAGACAATGCTCCAAGCTACTGCTACCTGTGGGCTTACATTGCTCAGTGGAACACGTAATTTCATTATCCTGCTATTACACTGTATGCAGAGGTGGTATGTTACTATGGCAACCGGGAGAGGAAAACAAAGAAACTCGCTTTCTGGCATTTCAAATTACGACAAAAAGCGAGGGTGGAAGGGGAAAGTTGTAGATGCGTTCTTGTGACGTTTCAAGTCGGCATGGTGACCGTCGGGACTGGTGTCTCGCTGGTGATACATCATCATTACACCGGGCGGTAATGAGGGACGGCCTGGACTCAGGGGCACACCTGCCCTCCGATATCCATTCCTACTGTGCCCAAAAACATCGGCCGCAAGATGGGGACACTGAGATGTAACGACATGTTTTCCCACGTGAAATATGGAATGGAGGCTGACAACCTACTAGGAATACAAAGGAAATTCATAGCAGCAGTTTCAGAAAGGTGCTATATGTAAAATGTACCTCAAACTAATTGAAGCTGTGCATTTTCTTTTATATTACAGGGTGAAAGGCGTTCAATCATATATAATTCATAGAGTTAATCCTTCAGATAATTAATTTCATTCATAATACTCTACTCAAGGGCAGGTCTTTCACTGCAAACCCAGCAATCGCCAGCCTTTCCTATTTTATGCCGTCCTCTTAGTCTCCGTATATGATCCATATATCTTCATGTCGTCTTACTTACTTACTTGCTTACTTACTTACTGGCTTTTAAGGAACCCGCAGGTTCATTGCCGCCATCGCATAAGCCCGCCATTGGTCCCTATCCTGAGCAAGATTAATCCAGTCTCTGTCATCATATCCCACCTCCTTCAAACCTATTTTAATATTATATTCCCACCTACGTCTCGGCCTCCCAACTAACACTCTATATGCATTTCTGGATTCGCCTCTTCATGTCGCCTATCATCTGATATCTTCATCTGCCCCGAACTCTTCTCCCATTCACCATTCCTTCTAGTGCATCCTTCAGTAGGCAGTTTCTTCTCAGCCAGTGACCCAGCCAATTCCTTTTCCTCTTCCTGGTCAGTTTCACCATCATTCTTTCTCCCCCCATTCTTTCCAACACAGCTTCGTTTCTTATTCTGCCTGTCCATTTCACACGCTCCATTCTTCTCCATATCCACTTTCAAATGCTTCTAGTCGTTTCTCTTCACTTCGTCGTAATGTCCATGTTTTTGACCCACTCCACACAAAGCACTTCACTAGTCTCTTCCTTAGTTCTTTCTCCAGAAGATGCTCCTTGTTCTATTAAAAGCTTTCTTTACCATTGCTAAGGAATAGAAATTGTTTTTTCTATTTTACGTTGTTATTATAGTTTAGCGGAAAATCGACTTTGTTTCTAGAAAAAATTGTAACATCGCCGTAAATTCAGTAGCACTTGTGAATCCGTGGAAACACCCTTTCTTCGCAGTGATGAGGACGACTATGTAATCATTTTCAATATCAGAGAGATGACTGCTCTTGGTAAGAAACTGTTATGACTCACGAAACACATTTCATTTTTACGTGATTTTTAGTAACTTATTTTACATTTGCTAAATTAATTGTGAACCATTCATCTATCGGTAGTTGCGTAATACCATATACCTATACTCTCCATTTCTGCTTAATGAAGGGTATGCAATATATTTTCTCTTCATTTCTAACGACATTCCGAAATTTTATTAATCTCAGCTCAGAACAAATTTTTCACTATGGTTCATTCAAAGTTTATCGTATGTGTTCATTATCACTAAGGCTAGGATTCTTAGGCAAATAAATATTTTATTTGCACTGCAATAGGAACTCTTAATTGAGTTTTAACTTTCGGACAAGGTCACATGAGCATTTGTTTTTAATTTTATTTAACATAAAAACAGAATTTTTTATATAAATACATGTTTTCAGATATTCACATAAAACATATAAAATTAATTTTTCATCAAATAATTTTCGATAAAAGCCCCATTTCAGATTAATCTGAATGTTCAGTGTAGTTGCTTAGACGTGACAGCTGGCAACTGTTTCTCAGAATTGCCTATTTGTGGACACACAAACATTGATGTGTCATTTAGGACTGCCTTGTAAGTTTTCATAACGCTGATTCAGGAAGAAATTATAATTTCATATACATCAGGTGCCTCTGTTTTCATTTCCAATCATAAACATGTCTATAGGGGGTGCAGGTTGTTTATCAATGGCCAGGGCGCTCTTTTTCCCAGTACAAGGCAGTGTTCCGCGAAAATCCTCAGTCATTTGTGACGGACAACTTGAGGATGAATCTCACTGTGTACTGTAATTCTTCAGCAGTGGGCGAGTCAGCTTAATTTATACTTGTGAGTCCTGCATATTGTTTCTAATAATAATAATCCGTGGCGCTGCAGCTCGTGAAGGGCCTAGACCGACCAGCCGGCTGCTGGCCGAAGCAGAGGTGGACGATCATCCAACCAGAGTGGAGGTATCGTGTGGTTAGCATGATGATCCCCCCAGCCGTTATAGTTGGCATTCGCAACCGGATTTCGCTACCTCTCGTAGCTCCCGAACTGCATCACGATGCTGGGTGGGCACCGGTCCCATACACTGGTCGAAATTTCATGAGAAAATTTCTTCCCCATGAGGACTCGAACCAGCGCGCATTCCGTTACGTGAGTCCTAGGCAGGATGCCTTAGACCACGACGCCACGGCGCGGGACTGCATATTTTTTATATTCACATAAAATATTTTAAACATAATTGAATATTTTTTCTTTTTTGTGACATATTTTCCCGATTTTTAGCACATAAAAATAATTATTTTCCCGATTTTTAGCACTTAAAAATCCGAGCCCTAATTATCACTTTAACATTGCAGAACTCGTGATTATAAATCGATCGAGTGGTCGAACAGGTCTGTAGCTAATATCGATGCTGAGATAGTACTGAGAAGGGTCGCGTGTCACTGCTAATTTTTTACACCCAATGCGAGGGGAAATACCATTGGGCGTAGTCACACAAGTTACACTGGTTCATGGCCTAACTACCAATAACATTAGCATTCCACTGTGGATCATTGTGGTGTTGCAAAAATCATTTGAAATTCTGTCATTTTTGTTTCAATACAAATTCCAGAACGGATGCCAATTTTCGGTGCGGAGAAAGACGTGTTCTACGTCAAACAGTGATGTAACAAAGGTGACCCAAACGTTTCATACTTACTTACTTACTTACTGGCTTTTAAGGAACCCGCAGGTTCATTGCCGCCCTCATATAAGCCCGCCATTGGTCCATATCCTGAGCAAGATTAATCCAGTCTCTATCATCATATCCCACCTCCCTCAAATCTATTTCAATATTATCCTCCCATCTATGTCTCGGCCTCCCCAGAGGTCTTTTCCCTCCGACCTCCCAACTAAAACTGTATATGCATTTCTGGATTCGCCCATACGTGCTACATGCCCTGCCCATCTCAAACGTCTGGATTTAATGTTCCTAATTATGTCAGGTGAAGAATACAATGCGTGCAGTTCTGTGTTGTGTAACTTTCTCCATTCCCCTATAACTTCATCCCTGTTAGCCCCAAATATTTTCCTAAGAACCTTATTCTCAAACACCCTTAACCTATGTTCCTCTCTCAAAGTGAGAGTTCAAGTTTCACAACCATACAGAACAACCGGTAATATAACTGTTTTATAAATTCTAACTTTCAGATTTTTTGACAGCAAACTGGATGATAAAAGCTTCTCAACCGAATAATAACAGGCATTTCCCATATTTATTCTACGTTTAATTTCCTCCCACGTATCATTTATATTTGTTACTGTTGCTCCCAGGTATATGGACCAAACGTTTCATATGTTATGGAATGAGTGCTGGTTCCAGTCTTCACGGAGAAGAAATTTTCGCATGAAATTTCGGCCAGTGTTTGAGACCGGTGCCCACCCAGAATTTGGAAAGCTAAAGTGAGTATCTAGCGATATCCGATTTCGCAAGCCACCCTTAATGGCGGGGGGAATCACCATGCTAACTACACATTACCTCATTACTAGTTGGATGATCGTTCACCTCTTACAAGGCATGTGAACTTGAGGACAGCGGTCGGCTGGTAGGCTTTGGTTCTTAATGGGCTGCAGCTCAACTGTTTGTTAAGTTTACTGAGAACTCTCAAATAACCGTGATCTATTTATGAAGACGTTTGAAGCTTTTGTGTCTCTCTCTGTAACTGTTTACAAAAAGAAGTACTTCACAGCCACTGTTATTGTCCTATTTCCTTTGTGCATTTTGACAATCGATGTGCAATATCGAAGGATTCTAATCGCAGTTTGGCTCTTCCTTGCTTCATAAGGATGAGGGGAGTGTACTGCTGTGTTGCATGATTTAAGGAGCAATTAGCGTTCACTGACTGCGTCTAACACCAAGCCGAGTGCAAGAGAGTCCTAAGGACATTCCTTTCTGTACGGTATTCTGATAATAGATCTCCTAACGTATTCAGGAACATCGTCGTCTTTTAGATAAGTTTCTTGGTATGGGGTTTAGTTGTAGCCAGTTGTGGAGTTTGTAGCGCTTACTGATCCTAGAAGCTACGGTTAAGGGTTCGAATATCGTCTGAGGCCTGAGTTTCTGACCCTTTTCCATGTGATGTCTCTGCTATAGACCTCAGGTCGTGTTAATTCCACGTCGTAAATTGTAAACTTGGGGAAAAAAATAATAGTCTAATACATTAATGTTTTTGTAATATCTACAATAATGTACAATAAGCTATCTGTATTACGTGAAAAATAGGCTTTAATTATCGTGAGACTGCCAGTTTCAGGTCTTAAATATGAGTAGTCTTAAATTTATCTCGCTTAAGGCAAAAGAGTGGTAAAATTTTACTTGGTTTCCTAATTGTTGCACATTTTTCATTTGTTATATCGATATGTAGAAATATAATTTCTGTAATAACTTAAATTCGAAATTAATTTTAAAAAATGGGGCCCAAATTTTGAAAAATATTACCAGGATACAGCAATTCACTAACTTAAGTACATCTCAGTCAGTTTGAAGAAGATAAATCCAAAATTTCTATAACATTTTACTCCTAAATTCACGTTATCTAAAATGTCTGGTACAAAATTCTGTGACATTCGGTCAGAAAACGATGGCCCCAAAAATGGCCTTTTTAGCTGAAATCGCAGCCCTATATAAAAACAATTTTCTTTCGTTTGCTACAACCGTGATATCTCCATCTAATCTTATGTTATTTTCATTCAAATTTCTATGTAAACTGGAATTATGGTCTGTAGAGGAAAAGTGCTGTCCAAAAATCTGAAAGTTAGAATTTATAAAACAGTTATATTACCGGTTCTTCTGTATGGTTGTGAAACTTGGACTCTCACTCTGAGAGAGGAACATAGGTTCAGGGTGTTTGAGAATAAGGTGCTGAGGAAAATATTTGGGGCTAAGCGGGATGAAGTTACAGGAGAATGGAGAAAGTTACACAACACAGAACTGCACGCATTGTTATTCTTCACCTGACATAATTAGGAACATAAAATCGAGACGTTTGAGATGGGCAGGGCATGTAGCACGTATGGGCGAATCCAGAAATGCATATAGAGTGTTAGTTGGGAGGTCGGAGGGAAAAAGACCTTTAGGGAGGCCGAGACGTAGATGGGAGGATAATATTAAAATGGATTTGAGGGAGGTGGGGTATGATGATAGAGACTGGATTAATCTTGCACAGGATAGGGACCGCTGGCGGGCTTATGTGAGGGCGGCAATGAACCTTCGGGTTCCTTAAAAGCCATTTGTAAGTAAGTAAGAGGAAAAGTGAAAATAAAAATGCTTGTATCTCAAAACAGGTTTTTTGGAGTTATCATGTTTTGAACAAACACCACAAAATTTTGATATTAGTTTCATAAATTTAAGATAAGAAATTACATGTTAAGAATTAATTTTAGATAATAATAACAATAATAATAATAATAATAATAATAATAATTTATTTATTTAATCTGGCAGAGCTAAGGCCAGTAGGCCTTCTCTTCCGCCCAGCCAGACTCTAATTCTAATTGAATACAGATACTATTATAGAAAAATGGAGACATATTTCTCAAATTCAACAGAATAAAAAATTTCTATTACAGAGAAAAGTTTCCTAATAGCTTAAATAATACTGCATATGTACCAAATATCATGAATGTAGCGTTAATAGTTCCGAAGATATACAGCTTTTTGTATGAAAATAATGCAAAAAAATTAAGTTAACGGAAAACTGCAATAAAAATTTAGTGTAATTTAAAAACCCTGTGTACCAGATCGAATAGAAGAGACGGCCTTCAGATATGGAGGATAGCTGTGAATATATTGAATAAGCAGTAGCGGACAGCCGATAAGGGGTGGTCCTCCAGCTTGGGGGTTGGGCGTCTTCTTAACACTAAATGGCAAATAATATCAAAGCATACAGAAGTCCGTTTCAATGTATGGAGTTTGATTTGCAAGTGAATTAAATTGAATAAAAATATGTAATAATTTTTATTTTATTAATACTGTTTATCGAATATTCTATTCACGAAATAGTCTTAGAAAATATCATTCTTTTCAGGTAATTTCCCACGCGCTTTGTTTCTCTTCGTTCCGGGCTTGTGAGATTATCGACAATCTAAAACTCACTCGGGATATTACTTACGACAATAAGAACTACAAGAATATAATTGAAGGTAGGGTGACCAGACCTCTTCTTTAGTCCGGACATGTCCTCCTTTTTAGGTCTTTGTCCGGGGTCCGAGCGGATTTTAAAACAATCGAGAAGTATCCTCCTTTTCGTAACTTGTTTGCCTGATATTTTTAAATTATCTGATTTGTCGCCTTTCTCAAGCAATTTGCCTGTAGATGGCAGCAGCAACGACGGAATATACTCTTTGCCAACGATCATAACTCTCTTAGCTCCTATTAATTCTTATTGTCGTTGCTTTCTTACATATAGCTAGCTGCAAAATCATTTTATATTATTAAGTTTTGTCATAAGTGGACCTATACTGTAATAAAATATATATTGACATAATTTTAAGTATAATATAGGCCTAAGTCTAAATCTAAGTAGATATTATTTGTCCTCTTTAATAATTGAATCGGTTATTTGGAAAACGTAACATGTACTGTTCTGCGCAAACTGCTTCATTAGCATTTATTATACTCGTATTAACCAAACTAAAAGTAATTTCTTATCCATTTCTACAGATGAAATATTATGACTTATTTTATGATTTTTAACAACAATATGTTATAGGAAAGAGTAAAGAATACTCTGATTAAAAAAGTAACACGTGCGAAAATGTCACATGTCGAAATAATAGATTCAATTATAGTTCCCTTGACTTTGATATGTAGCTAACTGTAAAATCATTATTATTGTTTCATAATTATTTTCTAATAAAATAGATATTATATTATATTGATGGAATTTAAACTACATGTATAATAAGCCTGAATCTTAACACATATTTTCTGGGTTACCAGACATAAAGTCCAGGATTATAATGTCCATACATCAAAATGTCCATGGAATAATGTCCACGTTGAAAATGTCCATGTTAAATCGTCCAGAGTCAAAATGTCCATAGTTCTATAATGTCCACTTCACGCTGATGTCAAGAGTCAAAATGTCCATAGTAGTATAATGTCCAATTCATTCTGATGTCCAGAGTCAAAATGTCCATAGTAGTACAATGTCCACTTCATTCTGATGTCCAGAGTCAAAATGTCCATTGTAGTACAATGTCCACTTCATTCTGATGTTCAGAGTCAAAATGTCCATAGTAGTATAATGTCCACTTTACGCTGATGTCCAGAGTCAAAATGTCCATAGTAGTATAATGTCCACTTCATTCTGATGTCCAGAGTCAAAATGTCCATAGTAGTATAATGTCCACTTCACGCTGATGTCCAGAGTCAAAATGTCCATAGTAGTACAATGTCCACTTCATTCTGATGTCCAGAGTCAAAATGTCCATAGTAGTATAATGTCCACTTCACGCTGATGTCCAGAGTCAAAATGTCCATAGTAGTACAATGTCCACTTCATTCTGATGTTCAGAGTCAAAATGTCCATAGTAGTATAATGTCCACTTCACGCTGATGTCCAGAGTCAAAATGTCCATAGTAGTATAATGTCCACTTCATTCTGATGTCCAGAGTCATAATGTCCTTAGCTCTATAATGTACACTATATCCATTGTTCGTGGTAGTTATAGTAACCTATGTAAAAATTTTCAAATGCTGAACTGATCAGAACTGAATTTCTTAAAGACGGAACGAAATCATCAGTTAGTGCCATCACAGAAAGTTAAGTCACTTCTTTCTCTTCGTGGATACCTGTACCAACATCATGACTTTAATAGGGATAGGACAAAAATATATTGGCGATACAGGCACATGAACCTGCCAAGTCTGAAAGGCATGCAGCACACAAACAATGCAGTAGAAGACTGGCACAATCTTCTTCAACGTGTGATGGCTGTACATCATCCACTTGGCGATTTATGCAGTGCCTAAGGCGCGAAGAAAATGGAATTTGGACACACATATTGCAAGCAAGAGTGAGGCATACACAAATTAAAGAGCCGGGGATGAAACGTATTTGACGAATCAAAGACAAATTCTCCAGATTGTGAGAAACTACAACAGGTACAAAGAAAAAGGAGAAATTCTCTTAAATCTTAAAAGTATTGGTTACCATCTTAAAAGTGGGGCTCCGGTTCCCGATGATTAATAACTTATTTGTACTAGTTATGGAATAAAATTTATTGTGTTCTATTCAAGCAGAATTTTCCTTTGAACTTGGACATCATGGACGTTTGACACTATGGACATTTTAACCTAAGGGACGTTTTATCATATGGCCTTTCTGGCATATGGACATTTAGTACATTGACATTTTCACCGTATGGACATTTTGACAATATGGACATTTTGACCAGCGAATAGGGATTATAAAGAATGGACACTGAGCGAATTTTCCTGTGTTTTGTTTCTCTGTGCGCCAGCGTTTAGTTCCAGTTTCAAGCGCTAGAGGTTAGTGTAATCGAGCATACGCTAAGATAATAATTGAGTATAGAGTTGAGACACAGGATCCAAACATCGCCTACCTTATTGCGTAATCCAGTAACGCTTCGCTTCAAATAAATTCAAGTTAACAGCTTTTCCTTATTTCTCAATGACGAACTAGTTGTAATAATAATTTTTTTATATTTCAGATATAATAAATTATATTATAAAATAATATAATACATTATAAAATTATGTATCAAATTCGTTTAATATTTGTATATAATATAATATAGGTATATGGTTTTACTTTTCATAAGAATTTTGTTTTTCCATTTTCAGTGCTATCAAATCATTACATATTTTAATAATTGTTGTTGGGGTCAACGTCTCAACTCTCATTATAAAGGAACTCTAGAGTCTAGACATTACAGTTAATGACGGATTTATTATGTTATGGATCCAATTTATTTTATTTGAGTACATAATGTACCTAGATGTATTAATTATGTGTGTTATATTTCCGCTGTGTCGACTGCTAGCTGGTGTGATGTCAGCGCCAACTCTAGGGAGAAAGCTGAATCTCTCGCTCTAGCTGGCTTGAAGGTCATTGAAATCAGTCCGGCTACATCAAAGGTACCGACGCGAAGTGTCCATTCTTTATAATCCCTATTCGCTGTTTTGACCTTATGGACGTTTTATCATATGGACGTTCTGTAGTATGGACTATATACGGTGGAAGCATTTTCTGTCCCCTTTTTTCGAACAATGTCTTCCTTTTTGAAGCTTTGTGTCCTCTTTTTTCGAACAATGTCCTCCTTTTTGAAGCTTTGTGTCCTCTTTTTTCGAACAATGTCCTGCTTTTTGAAGCTCTGTGTCCTCTGTTTTCGAACAATGTCCTCCTTTTTGAAGCTTTGTGTCCTCTTTTTTCGAACAATGTCCTCCTTTTTGAAGCTCTGTGTCCTCTGTTTTCGAACAATGTCCTCCTTTTTGAAGCTTTGTGTCCTCTTTTTTCGAACAATGTCCTCCTTTTTGAAGCTTTGTGTGCTCTTTTTAACGATGTGAATCTGGTCATCCTAATTGAAGGATCATAGAAAGTATAACTCTAATGAAAGAGTTAGAGTGATTCAAACCTTGATAACGATAATGATTGTTAAAAGTCAGTGGCGTTCTGTCCTGTTCCATTGTCGAGTATTTAGAAAGACAATAAGTTAATCTTAGAAGTCAAGTTTTGAGGGCGGCTGTACCGTTAGGGACTGTACAACCTGAGAGAACGCCAACTCACCCCTTTTCTCCGCACCCCCTTGTCTCCAGGGCTTATCGGTAGCTCGTGTAAATTAATTTCATTAATTAAAGCTTCCCCGCTCGCGAAATTAAGTGGCATAGCGCGCCGAGGAGCAAGTTGGGCTGACACTATTGTTATTATTACAGTGTACCGGGCTTTTAATTATTTTGTGTGATATCTTTATGATTGGTCTTGTATGGAATTTAATTCCGCGTCTTACATCGCGGAACAGCCACAATGCTAGGGTTGCCCAGCAATGCACTATGGCAACCGAACAACATGATTTTCAGCTGGCTGGATAAAAAATGACAGCCGGTAACACTCCAGATCTGGACTCAAAGGCTTTTCTCCGAACTAGAGAGGAATTATTTCCATTTTACGATCATCTTCATTTTCATCACCGTCAACTTCTATCATCCTCATTATGTTCGTCATCGCCATCTTAATCTTCATTATCTCTTCTCTTTAATATCGGCACCTTATTTCCATCATTATTTTCATTACCATTAACATCACCATCACTGCCAAGATTCATGAGCTTTATGAACTCCGTCATGTACATATCTTTAACCATCACCACCACCACCACCACCACCACCACCACCACGTTCACAGTTATCTTCTTCTCTTCACCATTTTCATCATCGACATCTTCAACTTCATTACCTTCATTTACCGTCACCTTCAGCATCGTCTTCATCTCTATCTTCTAATCTTCTACAACTTCAATCTTTTCTTCATCATTGTTTTCATCGGTATCACCACTATGATCATTGTTATCATCGCAGTCGCCTTCATTATCACCGTCTTCTTCCTCTTATTCTTCACTATCCTCGTTCTTTTTCACTTTCTAGCTATGGTCGTACCCTTCCTTTTCCTTATCGCCGTTGTCTTCTCTCCCTTTTCTCCACCATTGTTTCACTCATCTTCTTCCTCTCCTTCACCATCGTCTTGTTCTTACCATTGTCATTTTCTTCTTCTTCCCCCTCTTCTTCTTCACAACCTTCGTTTTCTTCCTCTTCTCCACCATCGTCTTCTTTTTCCTTCACCATCGTCCTCTTTTTCTTCACCATCGTCGTCGTCTTCTTCTTTACTATATTCTTCTTCACCACCATCGTCTTCTTCATCATATTCACCTTCATTGCCATGATCATTTTCATCACATTCATCTTCTTCACTTTCGCCATCTTGTTTATGATCATGTGTTTCGTCATCATCTTCATCGGTATCACCATTATCAATATTGTCTTCATCACCTTCTTCAACGACATCACCATCACCATCGTTATAATTCTCGCCTTCTTCATCGGTATCTCCACTATCATCAATGTCTTCATCATCGTCGTTTTCTTCTTTATAATCGTCGCCATAATCATCATCATCATCATCATCATCTTCTCAGTCTTCAAATAATACACTCTGAAATCCCCAACTGCATAAGTCACCTCTTGCTATGATACTCAACGTCTCATTTTCTGTAATAACCTATTTCTTTACTTAAATATCTTCCTTTGACTTACTTTACCTTCTCTTCTTAAGCTGTTGTTTGTGTAAAGACTTTAAGTCCCAATTCGAATGCCTGCAATCCACTCCACTTCTGTCTCGTAAAATCGTGATACTATTGTTAACTCTCAATTTTTAACAGCAACGATTACGTCACAATACAACACAATGAACAGCATTATGGCCATTACTATGGAAACCAAACAGTACAAACTTTTAGCTCGTTGGGAAAGGAATATTAATCGCCAAAAACCTAGGATTCTTTTTCATGAAGGTCTAAACTAATACTTCACAAGTTTCCAAGTTACAAAACTGATTTGTAGGTAACGAAATCAAGAGGGATTCGAACCAACGCACAGATCTCGCCGCCCGAACCACGCAGGTGACTTTAAACGGTAAATTACCAATGCTTTTCTTTTGAAACATACATATACAGACAATAATATGAACTGATATTACAGAAATAATGGAGCAATTATGGAATTAAAAGGAGGAAGAAATCGAGGAACTCAGGAAATACGTTGCGCATAGATTTTCTGTCAATAAAATTCCGAAGTCTTTTGTTCAGAATATCATACTTTGATGAACTGAAGTAAACTAACTTACATTTCTTCCCACTGTAACTCTAGTTGTATCATTTACATATATGGATATATAATAGACTTCGGTTTGGTTCCAGGCAGGTAATGGATAGGCTCTATTATTTTCCTACTGATGGTCAGTATTGCCAATGTAGCCGTTTTCTAGCTAGATCTAGCTTTTTTTTTCACAGATAACCGGAGGAAATTTTAACTAGCCCTCAGCGAAATTTTTAGCTTTCTTTTTTTTTTTTCGATGTTGGGCGGTATCTGATTTTGTTTTCAGAATCTATGTTCCATTTTTGAAGCCAAAGAGTCTGTTACTTTTTTTTTAAGATGAGTGGCGACTTTTTGTAACTTTTTTTCGCATTCAAGTGAAGAGGTAGGGAAGGAAATATACTTGAACAGTAATGAATTCCATTCCTAACTACAAGGTCAAAATTAATTTAATATAACGGTAAATTGTCAATTACTTACATATCCATTTCTTCATTTTTCCTTATTTATTTTTCATTCCTACTTAGTTATTTCTTCATTCGTGACTTATTCCACATTTCTTTAGATATCTATTTCCACGTTTATTGACTTATTTATTTCTTCATGTTTTTAGGTACGTTTATTTATTAACTGGGACACAACGGGCTCATTCGTCCATTCATTCATTCATTCATTCATTCCATCACATATTTACTATCTTTATTTGTGTACTTGTTTATCTTTCTTCTATTTGATCATTTATTTGTTTGTAAACTTATTTATACATTTTTATGCGTATTTATTTATCTACTCCTTTCATTAACTTAATACATATGTCTCTTTTTTTTCACTGATACCTTTAGCACTCTTTCTAACTGTAGTATAAGTATAAGATTAAAACTTTCATGGGAAACCGACGTATTCGGATGAAACCTGCCCCACGAACACTTCCTCATGGTGTAATATTTAAGTCCAACAGATGGCTTCCATACACTCCATGTTATATACTATACGAAGTATGACGCAATTTATCGCAATCTTCTTAAATCGAAACTCGCTCTTTCCGCCAGAAGCCGTCAATTTACTGAAGAAATTCAAGATCAGATCTTCATGAACTTTCGTACATAATAATGAGGAAAAAAACGTTTAATAAAGCTAAGTAACTGAGTTAAGCTATTTTCCGAAATGATTGGCTGCAAGATAATGCGGATGATAGAGAAGCTGTCAAGCCGGAGAGACTTTAAAAGGTCGCACATAAAAGATAGTATCAATATTACGGGCATTACAGATACTGAAATCAGTACTGAGAGCTGTAAAAAGAATTTTATCACACCTTTTAAAATCTGTTTACAGGTCTAAGTTTGAAACGTATCAGTGATCTGTAAATACTATATAAAGTTTTCCAACTCCATCAAAGGCTAAATCACCTTGTTTTACAAGAATCGAGGTCACGTTTTTATCAATGTTTTTATAGAGCAGACATTATTGCCCTACCCTCTTCTTCTCTCTTACTTCCTTCATCGCTTTTCACTGTAAATGGGTCATCAGGTATGAAGCTTCACCTACGTGCTGGAGTGTATGTTGAACTGACAGCTGGCAAGGCAAATCAAGTTTCTTGCAGTGGTGATCATCATAATCGTGATGATGACATGATGGTGATGGTGAAGGCGAATCCAGAAATGCATATAGAGTGTTAGTTCGGAGACCGGAGGGAAAAAGACCTTTGGGAGGCCGAGAAGTAGATGGGAGGATAATATTAAAATGGATTTGAGGGAGGTGGGATATGATGATAGAGACTGGATTAAACTTGCACAGGATAGGGACCGATGGCGTGCTTATGTGAGAGCGGCAATGAACCTCCGGGTTCCTTAAAAGCCATTGTAAGTAAGACGGTGATGGTGACGGTGATGGTGATGGTGATGGTGATGGTGATGGTGATGGTGATGGTGATGGTGATGGTGATGGTGATGGTGATGGTGATGGTGAAGGCGAATCCAGAAATGCATATAGAGTGATAGTTCGGAGACCGGAGGGAAAAAGACCTTTGGGAGGCCGAGAAGTAGATGGGAGGATAATACTAAAATGGATTTGAAGGAGGTGGGATATGATGATAGAGACTGGATTAATCTTGCACAGGATAGGGACCGATGGCGGGCTTATGTGAGGGCGGCAATGAACCTCCGGGTTTCTTAAAAGCCATTTGTAAGTAAGATGGTGATGGTGATGGTGATGGTGATGGTGATGGTGACGGTGACGGTGACGGTGATGGTGATGGTGATGGTGAAGGCGAATCCAGAAATACAAAAAGAGTGTTAGTTGGGAGACCGGAGGGAAAAAGACCTTTGGGGAGGCCGAGAAGTAGATGGGAAGATAATATTAAAATAGACTTGAGGGAGGTGGGATATGATGATAGAGACTGGATAAATCTTGATCAGGATAGGGACCGATGGCGGGCTTATGTGAGAGCGGCAATGAACCTCCGGGTTCCTTAAAAGCCATTGTAAGTAAGACGGTGATGGTGATGGTGACGGTGGTGATGTGATGGTGATGGTGATGGTGATGGTGATGGTGATGGCGAATCCAGAAATGCATATAGAGTGTTAGTTCGGAGACCGGAGGGAAAAAGACCTTTGGGAGGCCGAGAAGTAGATGGGAGGATAATATTAAAATGGATTTGAAGGAGGTGGGATATGTTGATAGAGACTGGATTAATCTTGCACAGGATAGGGACCGATGGCGGGCTTATGTGAGGGCGGCAATGAACCTCCGGGTTCCTTAAAAGCCATTTGTAAGTAAGATGGTGATGGTGATGGTGATGGTGATGGTGATGGTGATGGTGATGGTGATGGTGATGGTGATGGTGATGGTGATGATGGTGATGGTGATGGTGACGGTGACGGTGATGGTGATGGTGAAGGCGAATCCAGAAATGCATATAGAGTGTTAGTTGGAAGACCGGAGGGAAAAAGACCTTTGGGGAGGCCGAGAAGTAGATGGGAGGATAATATTAAAATAGATTTGAGGGAGGTGGGATATGATGATAGAGAATGGATAAATCTTGATCAGGATAGGGACCGATGGCGGGCTTATGTGAGGGCGGCAATGAACCTCCGGGTTCCTTAAAAGCCATTATAAGTAAGATGGTGATGGTGACGGTGACGGTGATGGTGATGGTGAAGGCGAATCCAGAAATACATATAGAGTGTTAGTTGGGAGACCGGAGGGAAAAAGACCTTTGGGAGGCCGAGAAGTAGATGGGAGGATAATATTAAAATGGATTTGAAGGAGGTGGGATATGATGATAGAGACTGGATTAATCTTGCACAGGATAGGGACCAATGGCGGGCTTATGTGAGGGCGGCAATGAACCTCGGGTTCCTTAAAAGCCATTTGTAAGTAAGTTGTTGATGGTGATGGTGATGGTGATGGTGATGGTGATGGTGATGGTGATGGTGATAGTGATGGTGAAGGCGAATCCAGAAATGCATATAGAGTGTTAGTTGGGAGACCGGAGGGAAAAAGACCTTTGGGGAGGCCGAGAAGTAGATGGGAGGATAATATTAAAATGGATTTGAGGGAGGTGGGATATGTTGATAGAGACTGGATTAACCTTGCACAGGATAGGGACCGATGGCGGGCTTATGTGAGGGCGGCAATGAACCTCCGGGTTCCTTAAAAGCCATTTGTAAGTAAGATGGTGATAGTGATGGTGATGGTGATGGTGACGGTGACGGTGATGGTGATGGTGAAGGCGAACCCAGAAATACATATAGAGTGTTAGTTGGGAGACCGGAGGGAAAAAGACCTTTTTGGGGAGGCCGAGAAGGGAAGATAATATTAAAATAGACTTGAGGGAGGTGGGATATGATGATAGAGACTGGATTAATCTTGCACAGGATAGGGACCGATGGCGGGCTTATTTGAGGGCGGCAATGAACCTCCGGGTTCCTTAAAAGCCATTGTAAGTAAGACGGTGATTGTGATGGTGATGGTGATGGTGATGGTGACGGTGATGGTGATGGTGATGGTGAAAGCGAATCCAGAAATGCATATAGAGTATTAGTTGGGAGACCGAAGGGAAAAAGACCTTTGGGGAGGCCGAGAAGTAGATGGGAGGATAATATTAAAATAGATTTGAGGGAGGTGGGCTATGATGATAGAGACTGGATAAATCTTGATCAGGATAGGGACCGATGGCGGGCTTATGTGAGGGCGGCAATGAACCTCCGGGTTCCTTAAAAGCCATTTGTAAGTAAGATGGTGATGGTGATGGTGATGGTGATGGTGGCGACGGTGGCGATTTAGTGAAAAGATAGCAAAGGAAACAAAACTATCCCGAGAAAACGAGTCTCACATGCTCTTACACCTCTTCTTGAGTACCGGTATATGCTAGTTTCAATGTTATTAAGTTTATGTACTATTTTGTGAAGTATTAATAAATATTATTATTATTATTATTATTATTATTATACCTCGTCCATTAAATATTAGATCTACATGTGAGTGAGTGAGTGAGTGAGTGAGTGAGTGAGTGAGTGAGTGAGTGAGTGAGTGAGTGAGTGAGTGAGTGTGGAGTTTAATTAATGTACGTACGTGTTAGAAGCATGTATGTTTGTATTTGAATATCTGTGATTATGTAAATATGTCAACGGTGCTTTGTAAAATGTGCGCTATCAAAAAAATCGAGAGATCTAAAAAAACTGCTTAAGATCCATAATTTCATAAAATGTGTTACTTACTTTATCTCTTGCTTAACGGATTAATTACTGATTAATATTTGTTACTTATAATGAAAATAATATCTGTCCATTATTATTATTCCCATTAATTTCTCTAAATAGAATAGAAAACCTCTAATAGCAAAATCTCATTGCATTAATACTATTCTCAGTATATCAATATATTTTAGATTTATATTTTGCTCCCTATAACATAGTTCTAGTAACTTACTTGCTTGCTTACTTAATGGCTTTTAAGGAACCCGGAGGTTCATTGCCGCCCTCACATAAGCCCGCCACTGGTCCCTATCCTGAGCAAGATTAATCCAGTCTCTATCATCATATCTCACCTCCCTCAAATCCATTTTAATATTATCTTCTCATCTACGTCTCGGCCTCCCTAAAGGTCTTTTTCCCTCCGGCCTCCCAACTAACACTCTATATGCATTTCTGGATTCGCCCATACGTGCTACATGCCCTGCCCATCTCAAACGTCTGGATTTAATGTTCCTAATTATGTCAGGTGAAGAATACAATGCGTGCAGTTCTGCGTTGTGTAACTTTCTCCATTCTCCTGTAACTTCATCCCTCTTAGCCCCAAATATTTTCTTAAGCACCTTATTCTCAGTAAACTTCTATTAAATTAATTCTAATCATTTAACCAACTAGCTATCTCAACTTAATTATAATTCTTTACATATTGCATATAGACATTAGCTCATAAATTATTACTTTTTCGTATAGGTTTCATCTCAAATTAAATAAACATGTACTAGTCGTTAAAACTTAACTGAAGAATATTGCCGGAGAATCTTTAGTGTACTGTAAATATTAATAATTTAAATATGTATGTCTCTATTGTATTGATTAAGGCTGGTTGAGTGGAAGAGAAGATCTTATGGCCTTAACTCTGCTAGCGAAAATAAAACATTCTATTCTATCTCAGTATTTTCACTATTTTTTTTTTGTACATCAAGGAAATGAGTCGATGGAGAAATGATTTATGACCGTTTATTAACGTAAAGCCACAAAATTGTTTATAACGCCCTTATCACAAAAATCCATTGATTATACCAGTGGACGCGGCATTGTATACCTTCAGCCGTTCTAAGTGATCGCAGCAAACACTCTAGCTAATTCTCCTATGTGCTATAATAGAGGGAAATGTTGAAGTTGCATTCTAGTACCTCACGATATATTGCGTCCACTACAGACATCAACCAACCGTGCCGGTACAGGTTAACAAGAGGATGGGGATTAAGAAATCGTGTTCTACAAGTACGAAATATACTACATTTGCCAAATATTGATGTATGCTAGAGATGAACAAAACTAACTGTCGCTCTCGCTCGCTGTGTTCGTTGCATTTGTCTTTCGAGTCTCGGCTCGTCATTCTCGTGCGCTTCGAGTCTCGCTCATCATTCTCGAAAAAGCATTTGGTCGGCGTGGAAAGATTTCGTAACTTTGAATAACATACATCATTGAAATAAATAACATTATAAATGTTTAAATGAGACAAAATGACAAAACAGAACAGCATCTTAGTTATCAAAATGTTCTGGTTCTATTATATGATATTACCTATGGTTATATTAGTACATTATGCAACGAGCCTATAATGATAGTAATTAAGAAGCGAGTATGGATGTTTATGAAACGAGCGCAAGCGAGTTTCATAATTTTCATACGAGCTTCTTAATTACCATTATAGGCGAGTTTCATACGACTTTTTATGCTCGACCATAATTCTAACTTGAAATTACAGTATTCAGATGTATACATTTTATTTGTATCTGACAAGATCGGAAGTGACCTTGTTCTAGGTCGTGAATTGTGAGATGTGCGCAGACGCGGAAGTATTGATTTTTTCTGAGGAACAATTATGTCATTGACCTTGTGTAATCCCGTTAAACTTGGTATAACTTTGATTATTGAATTCGACATTGAAAAACGAGATGACAAATTGAATTTATTAGAATATTATTTACAATTAACGCTAATTATTATAGCAACAGAACATAACCTTCTGCGACAGTATTGGATTTCCAGCCTCCGTGACTTTTCGCTAATTCTCTTTCGATTGCATATCCGAGAATAATCGATACTTGCGGTTTTATAACGGTACAAAGCTGACTCG
The DNA here is from genome assembly GCF_040183065.1 of Periplaneta americana. Lineage (NCBI taxonomy): Eukaryota > Metazoa > Arthropoda > Insecta > Blattodea > Blattidae > Periplaneta > Periplaneta americana. Next base: position 192,827,787 of record NC_091118.1, read on the forward strand.
TTATTGGCTGAACACCTGTAAGCTGAGTTGTCATTGGCTGAAAACACCTGAACTTTAATGAGTAGGTGTACTTTAATGACATGCATTAAAGGACTGCTACCAGGTGTATAATTACTACATTTCGGCATGGTCGAGCATAAAAATATTTAAAAATTTTCAAATAAATTTGCATTTCTAAGAAACATAAAACATAACGTTAATATATTTTTACTTAAGATTGCACACTTGATCTCAAACATATGAAAAGAAAATTCCTAGCCTTTTAATAAGGGCCTAGTAATTAAATAAAAACTGGGGAACGGATTATTATACCCTGAAAGGTAGAGATGATGTTTCAAATAGGGTACTTGATTGTTTATACATATATTACATTTGCCAAAGTAGATAAAAGTTCAGTCAGGTATAAACAACTGTGGCGATTCAAGGCTGCTTGACGTTCGGAATTTCGAGAGTGATCAATCTCGACGTCTCGAAACACTCACAAGCAGTCTTATGTCAACTACATAAAGAACATTGTCGTGCGGGTTTTCGGCTTTGTGGGCGCTGTTAGTCTTGCTTTCTCGTTCGTTGTTCATCTCTAATGTATTTATTTGTCAACATAAAACGTATGAATGAGAGAGAGTGTGAGAATGCGTAACCGACTTGGAGGACTGAGTTTAGAAATTTGTGTAGCCTACATGTGTGTGTGTGTTTTTTTTTTTTTCGGCAAGAATTATCTGAAACAGTAGGCAAAACACTCGTGACCTATGTCGTACTAAACTATTTGTATATATTATTTAAGCATTAAGGCAAGAACTTAATTTAATACTCACAAAATTTATTAAGTCTTTACGACTTCAGATGTTAAATAATTGAAAAGTGAAACTGTGTATTACAATTTGTAAAATATCTTGCGTGTAATTCATTATTTATGCAATACAAGTACTGTAAATTAAACAATGGAATGCAGAATATAAATAATAAATTTAGCTTCCCTTATGAAAAGGTTGCCAGATTTGACAAAGCGTATTACATATAATTTGGAAACACACCTAAAAGATAAAATGATATACATTTGAAACAGTTAGGGAATCGAATATACAAAATGTCAGAAAAATTTACACCTAAGTAGCGTTTGTGCTCATATACAGTTAAGAAAGGGGGAAAAAAATATCATCAGATATACCGCGAGAAAAATAATAGTACGGATTTATTGGGATTGATATCTAAACCAATCAACAGCCATCGGTTAAGATAATTCGAAATTTCTCATTATCACTCCCATACAAATGATTTCTCAATATCTGAATTGATCCTTTGAGGGAACTAATGGCTATTGCCTTCACAATGCTGTGTGTTAGCCCCAGGTTTTTGCATTTGTTGGCAAAGAAGGAGGGTATGGTACCTCGTGCTCCCACCATCAGACCTGTTACATCAATGTGGGACAGGCTATATTTATCTTTATAGAACGGGATTGTTGGTTCATTATTATAATCGGGAACGAATTCACAGCAAATAAACCAAACTTTGCAGTAGGCCTACATATATTCCTCACAACACATCAGCTTAGAAATCAAAGAATATTTAATACCAGCATGGCGACTCTGAATGCATCAAGTAATAGTTACATGTAACAACTACAGAATAAAATAATGGCGACTGCTGAACTTACTTGTAAACCCCTGGATATGAAGAATGCGGGAGCGATGACGTCCTTTGTTCTCGTGGAGAAGAGTTCGCAGTTATGATATCTCCAGTGAATCAAACGCCGTGGTCCGCATTGTCTCCCCTCACGGCGTCGCGTTTTGTCGGTACGTATAACTCTTTCTCTGTGGACAAAGAGAAACCTACGGTAAACATACAGTTAAACGGGTAACGGGCACAGAAAATTCACTCAAAGCCAATAAACTACAATTGAAAGATTCTAACCAAATGCCACATTACTTCTCCCCAGTTATTGATTTGATGTACGTCAGCCTCGCCATATTTCACTTCATTGGAATTACCAACGCCCAGGTAAACATCGTCATCAATTATTGTTCACTTATATACTAAACAAATTACCCTAACAAACACTTCATTCCGAGTTTATGAATATAATTATATTTATATGGATTAACGACCTGTGAGTGCTGAGTGCGAGCAAGTGGTGGGATCGTTGGGGGCTTAAGTGGAATTGAAAGTGGATGGTTGCATGAATTAACAAATGAATGCATGAGCAGATGCAGAAATGGATGCATAAATGGATGGAGGTCTCGATGCATAAATATACTTAGGAGTGACTGCATATAAACATAAAATTGAAGCATAAACATATAGATGAGGGAATGCACGAACGGAAGGAGAAGTAGATGCATAAACTGATGCAGGAGTAGGTGCATTAAGGGATAGAGAAGGAGGTGCATAAACAAATGCAGGAGTAGATACATTAACGGATGAAGGAGGTGCATAAACTGATGCAGGAGTGGATACTTTAACAGATGGAGAAAGAGATGGATAAACTGATGCAGGAGTGGATGCATTAACGGATGAAGGAGGTGCATAAACTGATGCAGGAGTGGATGCTTTAACGGATGGAGAAAGAGATGGATAAACTGATGCAGGAGTGGATGCATTAACGGATGAAGGAGGTGCATAAATGATGCAGGATGGATGCTTTAACGATGGAGAAAGAGATGGATAAACTGATGCAGGAGTAGATGCATTAACGGATGAAGGAGGTTCATAAACTGATGCAGGAGTGGATGCTTTAACAGATGGAGAAAGAGATGGATAAACTGATGGAGGAGTAGATGCATTAACGGATGAAGGAGGTGCATAAACTGATGCAGGAGTGGATGCTTTAACGGATGGAGAAAGATGTGGATAAACTGATGCAGGAGTAGACGCATTAACGGATGAAGGAGGTGCATAAACTGATGCAGGAGTGGATGCTTTAACGGATGGAGAAAGATGTGGATAAACTGATGCAGGAGTAGATGCATTAACGGATGAAGGAGGTGCATAAACTGATGCAGGAGTGGATGCTTTAACGGATGGAGAAAGATGTGGATAAACTGATGCAGGAGTGAATGCTTTAACGGATGAAGGAGGTGCATAAACTGATGCAGGAGTGGATGCTTTAACGGATGGAGAAAGAGGTGGATAAACTGATGCAGGAGTGGATGCATTAACGGATGAAGGAGGTGCATAAACTGACGCAGGAGTGGATGCTTTAACGGATGGAGAAAGAGATGGATAAACTGATGCAGGAGTGGATGCATTAACGGACGAAGGAAGTGCATAAACTGATGCAGGAGTGGATGCTTTAACGGATGGAGAAAGAGATGGATAAACTGATGCAGGAGTGGATGCATTAACAGATGAAGGAGGTGCATAAACTGATGCAGCAGTGGATGCTTTAACGGATGGAGAAAGAGATGGATAAACTGATGCAGGAGCAGATGCATTAACGGATGAAGGAGGTACATAAACTGATGTAGAGTGTATGCATTAACGGTTGGAGAAGGAGATGCATAAATAAATGCAGGAGTAGATGCTTTAATGGATGGAGAAAGAGATGCATAAACTGACGCAGGATTGTATACACTAACAGATGGAGAAGGAGGTGCATAAACTGATGCAGGAGTGGATGCTTTAACGGATGGAGAAAGAGATGGATAAACTGATGCAGGAGTAGATGCATTAACGGATGAAGGAGGTGCATAAACTGATGCAGGAGTGGATGCTTTAACGGATGGAGAAAGAGATGGATATACTGATGCAGGAGTAGACGCATTAACTGATGAAGGAGGTGCATAAACTGATGCAGGAGTGGATGCTTTAACGGATGGAGAAAGAGGTGGATAAACTGATGCAGGAGTAGATGCATTAACGGATGAAGGAGGTGCGTAAATTGATGCAGTGTGTATGCATTAACGGTTGGAGAAGGAGGTGCATAAATAAATGCAGGAGTAGATGCATTAATGGATTGAGGAGGTGCAGAAACTGATGCAGGATTGTATACATTAACAGATGGAGAAGGAAGTGCATAAACAAATGCAGTAGTAGATACATTAACGGATGGAGATGGAGATGTAGGTGCATAAACTGTTTCAGGAGTGGATGCATTAATGGATGGTGAAGTAAATGTTTTAATTGATAGAGGAGTTAATTCATGGGAGGATGAAGGAGTGAATGTAGGAATAGTTTTAAGAGTGAATAAACAAATTGAATGAGTGACTGCATAGAAGAATGAATAACTGATTGCATCGATGCATGATAGAAGCTGTTGGCTGGTTGATTGATTGGTTGGGTGGGTTGGTTGGTTATTTTTGACTAACTGACTGACTGACTGACTGACTGACTGACTGACTGATTGAGCATGTGGATAGCTGAAAGTTTGGATGCATGGATGGATGGATGATTGAGTAATATATATGCGTGAGTAAATTGGTGAATAGAGTGCGGTTAAATGTGCAAATGATTTCTTTTGGATTTCCTTTTGCTCTACAGCATAATGAAAGTTGCAGACATTTAGATCTGTCCTCTTGTCTCAATGCTTTCCGCACCAGCCATATGAGCCATTTCATGTCTCGGAATCCAGGCTGAAGTGACATTCAGACATGAGCGTTCGCAGTGTCTATTAATTGGTAAACATCTTTAACAACCGCGTCACTATGCATGCTCGACACTACCGGGATAGAGGGGCTTACTGTACTGGCACAGTGCTGCCAACCTGCAGGTGAACAGGTAATTACTTTGTCCTCTTTGTTATGAAAATTTGCTGAACAGACGTTAGAGTAACCCTCAACCCCTTCCTCCCCGGACGTTAATTACAACGTTCCCGACAGATTGCAGCACTGTTACTATAAGACACTACTTCAAAGGCGACGATGCACGCCCTTTCTTGTGGGAAAAAGTGGCCTAAAGAACCCATCGCTATTTCTGATGTTGCCCTCATCTCGGAGGACAATTCGAATGACTTCAAAGTGCTGTATTACTGCACACGTGCCAGGCAGCGAGTTCCTGAACATCATCTTGACACAGACGACAACTTTTCTAGTTACAGATCCAGGGGATAGGATTCAGTTTTCTGCAGTAAAGTTAAATTATATTATCAGTTATATAACGATTTTTATCAATTGCTCGATTTCAAGACTGGTAGACTTTGCTAGCGAGATAATATTTCAGCGAGGTCAGTCCCCAGAATTTGCCATGGGATTATATGACATTCTCTTTACAGATAGGGTTGAGTCTCTAGAAAAATGTGACAGGAGAATTATGAAAGCCCTTGAATTTGCGTGAAACATGTTTATTCTTGATATTTAATTTTTATGTTGCATCTAATTTAAAATAATTATTTTCAATACAATCCTTTATTTCTTTACCCGCTTATTTATTTGTGTGTTTATTTATTTATTTATTTATTTATTTATTTATTTATTTATTTATTTATTTATTTATTTTGTTTATTTGTTTGTTTGTTTGTTTAATTAATTAATTAATTAATTAATTTATTTATTTATTTAGAAACTTGGGCTCTCACTTTGAGAGAGGAACAGAGATTAAGAGTGTTTGAGAATAAGGTTCTTAGAAAAATATTTGGCACTAAGAGGGATGAAGTTACAGGAGAATGGAGAAAATTACACAACGCAGAACTGCACGCATTGTATTCTTCACCTGACATAAATAGGAACATTAAATCCAGACGTTTGAGATGGGCAGGGCATGTAGCACGTATGGGCGAATCCAGAAATGCATGTAGAGTTTTAGTTGGGAGGCCGGAGGGAAAAATACTTTTAGGAATACCGAGACGTAGATGGGAGGATAATATTAAAATGGATTTGAGGGAGGTGGGATATGATGATAGAGGATGGATTAATCTTGCTCAGGATAGGGACCGATGGCGGGCTTATGTGAGGGCAGCAATGAATCTCCGGGTTCCTTAAAAGCCAGTAAGTCCATCTATTATTGTCTGAGTTCAGGGCGTGAAGTGAATATTTTCTCCGTGGGAAGAACATTAAAATTTTAATTGTCGATAAAAAAAAATACTGTCCATAATAACATATTAGCAATGTTGGAGGACTCATATTGTTGTTGCGATCAACTTATATTAAGAGAAGAAAGGAAAATCGTTGTTATGAGTTGCACTAATAACAGATCAAATAGGGAAACTGTATATCAGGCACCTAAAAGTTATAGAGTTGTCCCTGGCAGGGACAAATTATAATACATTTTCAGCGGGGAACACCAGATTCTCCAAGGGGGGCAACAATCCCTGGCATCGATTCCCACTCTGTCTGGGTTAATTGAAACATGGCATCACTAGTGTTTTTATTGTTTTGAAAACCGTATGGTCTATTGATTACTGCATATGTTTTCATAAATAATTAACTAATTTATGTATAATACATTTTACTAGAACTTTAGCTTGGTTTGATATATGTGAAATGGGTCTGTAAATATTCATGTTTTTTTTTTATCTTCTGATTTATGAACTGGAATGCGCATTGTAATCTTTTGATTATTTTGATAGATACCTTGAGATAAACATCGATTAAAAATTAAGATGAAGGGAAATTTTTTTATTATTTTTTTATCATTTATTATTGCTAGTAAGTTTGAAATGAATACAAATTAATAAATACAGTGAAAGATAATCTAGCCCATTCTGAATGAGTAAGACTCGTGCTCAGGAGGGGATTCCAATACAGACAAAAATAAATTTAAAATTGGGAGTGAATACAGATTAAATAGTGTTTAATATGCTTAAACCCAAACTATAAATCCAATACAAATTTTTTTATTAATTTGGAGAGGATTCGTGGTTGAAATATTATTGGAATAAAATTTGTTTAATAATCTGGGACCTTGACTCATGCTATGATAAAAAGCTGCATTGGTTTTACATTTTGGTTCAAACAAACGTAGAGAATTCATATTTTTAGTTCTGTCTTTATGTATTCACCTTTCAGAGTTATTAAAATTTCTATGAAAATGTTTTAATAAAATAAAATAATGCATTTGTTTAATGTTGAAATATACAAAACAAGAACACCAGATTTTTTGACAATTATTATTTGGTTAGTAAGTTAAGAGTCAGTATAACAAAAAGCGCTTCTGGAAAGGAACCATGTTATTAAATTCATCAATGACAGCACTGATGGAGAAAGAAAAACAGAGTTAGTCCAAAACACACGAGCTGTATCAATTCCGTTCGAAGTTAGCCTTTGACTACAACAGAATGTTCCTTTAAAAAAGGGTTATTTACGGAATATTTTTGAGTTTGGTAAATTTTCGAGGAGTTTCTTACAATCTACGTACCTTGAAGGGTTTATAGGTTCATTAGGGGGTATCCAGGCGCCTCTAGTATAGTGAGTGTCACAAAAGAACAGTTCCTAAACAGAAAATATTGCCGTCTTGTCAGTGTTGCCAACTTTTACCAGATATCACACGATTCTTCGTACTAAATGACTTATTTACTTACAGTACTTTATGTTAGAAGGTTATTCTAAATAATTCAATAATTTGTAACATATTTTCGTAGGCAAACTATACGAGAAAGGGATCAACACGTCAAATATTCTGTCTGGCAATACGAAATTCATTGGTTTGACTAAACAATTGGCTCACGAGACCTAACCTAAAAATGTATTTTGTTTGACCACATGAAATTATTAGTACTAACTCCAAAAACTTACCTGACTATAGTCTTGAATTATAACCACAACATAACTATTATATATTAATATTAATACTGATATTTATTAATAATTAGTACGTTAAAATTTCACTAGCTTCCAGTAACAGGCTCAGAAATCTAGTACATTTTCAATTTCATGGAACTCCAGTACCGACAAATATTGTCTCAACTGCCAACATACCAGTTGCAAAATCACTACAATTTGTAGTATTTGTCAGCATCGAAATTCGAAATGAAGTTGGCAAAAGAAAATTCAACCTGCAAACTAGAAAATCACCACAATCCACTAGCATATGTAGTAATGGGGGGAAATGGTTAGGTTTCACCCTTAGGGTATGAAGTAAGCTGACCCGGACTATACCCTCTGTTGCTCTGCCTATGCGGCGATACAAATACCCAAAGATGAAAGTGAACGTCGTTAATTTGAAAAATAAACTAAAACTTAGAGGTACATTTACTAAGGAAGAGATTATGTTCGTGGCTCATTTCTTTTAGGCCATTCTCACAGTTGCCATAGCGCCCGAAGGAACCACGGAGAAGCAAGATCAGAATGAGTGTGGAAACATCCGAGGCACAATAAACGGAGAAGAGAGCGATACAGACCGCATGGAAAATCACGAGGCTCGAGGTTCATCTTGAACTTCTGTTCCTATGATGCCACGAGTGACATAGTAAATTTTTCGTGCCAAAACGTTTTAATTTTTCTCTCACTGTAGGTCGAATATAGGTTTCACATCGAAAAGCAACAAACCAATAAGTTCAAACGGGATTTGAACACACGACGGAAGACAAATTCGGATGAGATACAATTTCTATTAAGTGGCAAAATTCCATGGTTATGTGGGTAGTGTGGAGCAAGACTACCGAATAATATAATAGACACAAAGAAACAGAGATGCTTACTTACTTACTTATTTACTTTTAAGGAACCCGGAGGTTCATTGCCGCCCTCACATAACCCCGCCATTGGTCCCTATCCTGAGCAAGATTAATCCAGTCTCTACCATCATATCCCACCTCCCTCAAATCCATTTTAATATTATATTCCCATCTACTTCTCGGCCTCCCCAAAGGTCTTTTTCCCTCCGGCCTCCCAACTAACATTCTATGTGCATTTCTGGATTCGCCCATACGTGCTACATGCCCTGCCCATCTCAAACGTCTGGATTTAATGTTCCTAATTATGTCAGGTGAAGAATACAATGCGTGCAGTTCTGCGTTGTGTAACTTTCTCCATTCTCCTGTAACCTCATCCCTCTTAGCCCCAATCATTTTCCTAAGAACCTTATTCTCAAACACCCTTAATCTCTGTTCCTCTTCTCAAAGTGAGAGTCCAAGTTTCACAGCCATACAGAACAACCGGTAATATAACTGTTTTGTAAATTCTAACTTTCAGGTTTTTTGACAGCAGACTAGATAACAAAAGCTTCTCAATCGAATAATAACAGGCATTTCCCATATTTATTCTGTGTTTAATTTCATCCCGAGTGTAATTTATATTTGTTACTGTTGCTCCAAGATATTTGAATTTTTCCACCCCTTCGAAGGATAAATCGAAACAGAGATACAGAAAAATAAAATACTAGATATTGTTATTATTGTTATTATTGTTATTATTATTATTATTATTATTATTATTATTATTATTATTATTATTACGAAATATTGTACGAAATGGAAATATAAAAATTGGAAATTTTTCCTTTGAAGAGGTGAAAAAAATTAAAATATCTTGTATGTATGTATGTATGTATGTATGTATGTATGTATGTATGTATGTATGTATGTGTTTATTCACACTGCAATGGGTATATACCCGGTGCCAGTGGTAACTAATTACACTCAATGACAATAATAAACTTATTAATTAAAAATACAATTAATAATAATACTAATAATTAATACTAATAATAATAATAATAATAATAATAATAATAATAATAACAGAGAATATCCTAAATTAAATGAAGCACGATCACTTAAAATAACATTTAAAATAAATCTAATTTGTATCTTAAACCTAAGTTCGAACTAAAACTCACGAGTATGGTATGTTCATATCTGCACAAGTACCTTTCCACATTACACTCATTTCGCTGTCAACTCACTCACTGCACTGGAACTACGACACATTTCACTGATTCTATCCTGATTTCACTAACACTTCAAAAACATTTCACTGTTCAAATACTTTGCACTGCCACTATAAACTATAAAGTTTCACTGACAGGAACACGTTTCACTTACACAACACACTTCACTGACACAACATAATTCTTCACTGATACAACACTTCAATAACAACATATCATTTACATCCTTTAAATACTGTGTATAATTACCGTCTATTAGTAATCTCCTTAAGCCTATTTTTAAATACATTTTTGGTTGTTGGTAAAGCCTTCAGTATGTCTGCATGTAAAGCATTCCAGTCCCTGATAGTACGATTGAGAAAAGAAAACTTTCCAGTGTAAAAACTTTCCAGTGTCTTGGAGCAACAGTAGGACTACATTCTTTATTATAGTATAAATAGTAAAAATAACGTGTTCTAGTGTAAATAATGTAAATTGTAAATATTAGTACAATTGTTTAAGCAGTTCATGTTTTGTTCTGCCCCACTTCACGAAACAAGAGTCACGTGAGCCGTCACTCCTGTGCTTCGTTTCCTATATGCACGCGCTTCGTCCATTTAAAAACCTTTTAGCTTCCTGGGACAAAGTACGGGCCCTAATCATCAGTAGTAACCTATGATCAGAGGACTCCGTTACTTGAGACAACATAGTACAAACAAAAAGAAGATAAACGTTCACTTCTCTCTCTATAATCCAACTCGGGTCCACTAGCTACCACTCGAGTTACAGTGGAATGCTCATTTGTAATGTCTGTGAGTAGGAGAATTTCTTTTGCATTTTGGCTATTTCCAGTGTATCTCAGCACACTTCACAGTTACGTCACTAGTCACTGAATATGTAGGTATATCGTTCTTGCACGAATTCGCAGGAATTCCTGGGATGTGTCGATAGAGAGCCCACATTCCGAGGCACCACAAGATTCTACTATGTATGTTCATGACGAGGTACACGCAATAGGAAGGCCTCTGATCGAATCCAGTTATGTGTATAATGCTACAAAATTCCGCTAATGTCAGAAATTTAGAATGCATTAGAAAACAGGTTAGCTAAGCGTCCAAATATGTTTCTAGCACCTCTCCTTCATTTTAAGGTGATGCTAAAACGAGATCTCCAACAGAACATTTCTGGTAGTTCTCCGACGTGGTGTTAACAAACAACAGCCAGTATCACGTGCGATTGTCTGAAAATTTATACTACAGTAGCTGGTTCACTACATAAAATGAAACTACAGGAACTAAGGTATGATACTATATTAAATAAATATTACACTTAAGTTAGTCGAAAAAATTAAAATCATTAAGAAACAAATACGACCAGTCTCAATTTATATACTGCCAGCGAGGTAAATTCAGCACGTGTCTATATTCCTTTGAAAAAGTTATTATGCTGTAAGTTTGTCATGGTAACGTAAACAAAACAATAATCATGCAAATCTAGCTTTCAGGTAAAGCTCCTTGTGAAGCAGATAATAATAGTTAAAATTACTAATTAATAAATAAGTGAACCTAATTTTCTATTACAACCTACATATGTATAGGCACTATATAAGTTTCACATTGTACTGGCTAGAGTCATGCAAAACCGGTTACGAAAGATAGAAGAGACAGATTGCTACTGAACGCCTGGCGCTATAGACAGTATGCGAAGCTCTTGCGTCTCGCGGAGTAGTCCAATGTTCGGTTTAACGAATGTCCGAGTTTTACTCGGCTGGACGGCTCTGGATCATGAAAGACGATAACACTGAGCCATCCAGGAGTTCCAAGATTCGTTGCAAGGACGCGATTATCATCGTGTACTTTCAATTGTTATTTCCTCCTCTCTTCCCATTGATTGATTGATTGATTGATTTATTTATTGATTTATTGATTGATCCAGGTAATGCAACAGCACGCATCACGAAGCTACAATCATTAGACTTAAGAATCCTTTTTTTTTGTTAATAACTTTTTATCTCCTTAAAATAATACATCCACTTAGAATAATAAAAAGACATAGGCTATATTAACAACTACTCTTTCAGAGGTAGCCTATGTATTTAAAGTCTAAAGTATGAACGTTACCATAGTAACTATGTACATATTTGCTCTTCTATTTTGTAAGTAATTGTAATTTATTTTATTTTTGCATTTGTTTATAGTTAGATTTCATCTATGCATTACGCTTATTTTCTTTGTTGTTACCGGTGTCCATTAGTTGATTTATAATATATTAGTTATGAAGATAAATGTACCAAAGTGTCCAATCAATTACCATCCTATTTCAAGGTAACTTATTTAGTTACTTATGGCTTTTAAGGAACCCGCAGATTCATTTCCGCCCTCACGTAAGCCCGCTATCGGTCCCTATCCTGTGCAAGACTAATCCAGTCTCTATCATCATATCCCACCTCCCTCAAATCCATTTTAATATAATTCTCCAATCTACGTCTCGGCCTCCCCTAAGATCTTTTTCGCTCCGGCCTCCCAACTGACACTCTATATGCATTTCTGGATTCGTCCATACGTGCTACAGGCCCTGCCCATCTCGAACGTCTGGGTTTAATGTTCCTAATTATGACAGGTGAACAATACAATTCGTGCAGTTCTGCGTTGTGCAACTGTAACTTTCTCCATTCTCCTGTGGCTTCATCCTTCTTAGCCCCAAATATTTTCCTAAGAATTTCAAGCTAACACTTTTTTTTTAAATTAGGAAAAGTGAATTTCCTTCAATTGTTACTCCATTTGTGTAGTTACAAAATGTCATCAGAGTTCCTGTATGATGAAATGCGCTTGGTAGTCTGTCCTATATATCTGTGGTTCTGTCTAGCCAGGCGCAACCGCTTCAAGGCCGGATATTCGAACGAATGTCAAACCTGGCCGGTTGATCTGCGAACGGTCAAATATAAATCGGTTCTAAGCGCTGTTATGCAGCACTCTGGTACTGACACACTCGCTGCCAAACATCTTATTGGTTATTCTTGCACTAGGGGAAGAAAAAGAATTTGTTTATATCTTCCGACCATCGATCCACATTGGTGTAGTGGATGCAATTTTGGTAGTCGTTATGCTAGATGTAGTAATGGTGATGGTAGTTTTGGTAATAGCTTCAGTTATAGCAGCAATTACAGTAGGAGGAGATAATAGCAGACATCAGTTCATTTAAAACGAATGATTGCATGTATAGTCCCGTCGCTCTAATTTCCGGCAGCCAATCGCGTTGCAGATCGGCTACATTTAAACGTGTGCGTCTTGTGATTCGCTTATGAAGACGTTATTCATTTCTTAAGGCTCGATAAATACTTAATATAATCGCCCGCCATTTTGGCTCTTTCGTTGGCGTTCGCAGAAAGCACACGAGGACGTTATTTGCCGCTCAATTATTTGCTGAATTACAGTGCGTTTGATTTATTATCATAGGAGCTACGACATGATAATGTTTAACGGTGTGGCAAATACAGGGACATCATTTTATTTTTACTTGCATTTTTATTGTACCAGCATTTCTGAATGTACTTCACTCCCACCCCTTCACTAATGTCCTTGCTCCCGTCAGACACACAAACTTACGGCCGCTGTTGCATTCAAAGTCTTCAAGCAGTGAAGTAAACACTGCAGTGTATAGTGTGTTTCAGAAATATGGTTGCGTTTTCTATAGAAGGAAGAACCTATATTAATAATATCGTACTAAAAAATTATATTCAAGAAACGATAAATTCAATTTCAGAGAATATGCTTCAAAATGTTTTTAATAATATGCGTAAAGAATTGAAGCCTGCATTGTAATGAACGGCAACCATTTTCAGCAACTTGTTTAAAAATTCAGATTAGCTTATTTTGAATTGAGGTGGCTAGAAGCGAAGGAATGCTAGTGACATTTGTAATAACATGAGTTAAGTGCATCCAGTGTAAGTTAAAGTATCTAAAATTTTAGTGGCAAAGGGATATTTTAATCTCATCACACATTAAAATTTAAATAAAAATTTCACCGATTTTACGAAAGCTTAAATATTTAAACCCCATTTTCCCAAAAGTAACTTAAGTCCACTTGCAGCCGTTTACTTATGATCCCCTCAATTTAAATGCACTCTCTATATTGTATGTTAACATCAATAATTAATATGCTAAATAAAGTAGACATTACATAACGAACATAGCCGCCTGAAAAGTTTTTGAAAAAAAAAATGTTACTACTCTACTGTATTTTGATAAATTCATAAAAATCGTAATATCGTATTTCCCTACAACATAAATGGATACACTACTTTTCTCTCCTCCTATACCTAGTAAAATGATTTGTTTACATATTGCACTAGTAACATCAAACTCCTGTAATGGAAGGGGGCAACAGTGTTTCCGAGTATAGCCAGGTTAATGTTAAAAATGTTAGTAAAAATAAAGTGATGTCCCTGTAGATTCCTCGTATGGTAGCTCGGGAACGAAAGAACAAAAATGGCGAACGATACTACCTACCTAGACTTTATAGAGCCTTCACTTCCTAAGACGTAAGCAAAGAGGCGGAGTCACGCCGGAAATAACAGCGTCGCGACTATAGTAGTTCGTAACTACGATACAACAGGTACAGGAAAGAATGTCAATAAACTTACGAAACACACTGTATATACAGCAACATACCGTTCGAAAAGACTTCTTATCAAAAGCGATTCACCTGCGATCTGCAAGCCATAGTTTGTGTTTCCGTGGCACTTGTCAAAGATAACATTAAATAAATTCTTGAGTTACAATACTCTCTGTAAGCTTTGATGTCTAAAGAGGAGTTTCCTAGAATTTCATTCAGACAATTGTGTGCAAACAACTCCATCTGATGGCAGCCTCAAGCACTACCCTCCAAGCTAATCGTTTCTCAACTCCTCTAAACAAATTCTTCCGTCAATTTCATTTTCCTTTCATTTTTTTTCTGTCTCTTTCTGGCTCAGCTCTCTCTCTCTTGTCTCAACTTCCCCGCTTTTTATGCCACCATTACAAGCAACTTCATATACTTTTTTATTTCTTACCCCATTTCCATTCCTCATTTTCATTAACGCAATCAATTTCCACTATGAAACAAGGCAGAAAGGAAGAAAAAAAGGAACGCCATTGCACCAAAATGTTGGTGGGGAAATTACAAATGTAATTGCATAAGAATTAAACTGAAATTATCTCGCAGAGGAAATGGATGCGAGGCAAACAGATTGACATTAATTTTAAAGACTTTTTTTCCCTCCTTTTCCCTTTTTCACTCTTTCATTTTTTTTTTCGAGAGGGTTGTTCGTGAAGTAGTGGGGATGTTTGCCTGCCAGTGTCGTGGTAAGGAGGTGGCTAAAGACCGTAGGAAGAAAGCTTCCTTTTAAATAAGTGACTGTCATTTGTCAGTGTAAAACTGTTCGGGCCAGATTAGCGCCCTTACTGCATGAAGGATCTCAGGGGCTCTGGGCTTCTACATGACCGAAATGAAGTAGGCCATGAAAATGAGGATCCCAGGGGCTGTGATCGCGGCGGGGGAAACAAATTAGGCTGTGGCAGTGACATGGTAATAAGTGTCTTACGAACCGTGGTCGGTGTTCTTATCTTTCACGCGTTGGAAATGGAAGTGCATTCAGTCAACTCTCTTCTCTATTCATGTATTTAAAGAACGAGATCTTCCTCCAGCTCTAAAACTCTATTTCGTTCTACACATCTCATTGTAGCTTACGAGGCATGTCGTCGATTTTGTGTACTACAGCTATTTCTCATAACTAGATCTCGGACTTTTAGGCACTTAAAAACTAACTTTTAGGCACCTAAAATAGGTCCTGAATTTATCAAAATAGGCACTAAAACATAGATTTAGGCACCAAAAAATACAATTTCAAGGAGCATAAAAATACAATTTTATGCAGCTAAAATGTAATTTATATCCACACAAACTACAGTAACTATAAAAATATAATTAGTGAGTAATAAATAGGCTCCATAGTCCAGCTACCTATAAAATGGAATGAAGTTGCCTTATTCGAAGTATAGGCTTATGTGGCGTCACAGCGCAGGTACAGGTACGTTCATATACAAAAGAGTTACGCATCCTCTGCCCTCTTCCTCTAGAACAGGCCTGCACAAGATTTGCGCTCTCCGAGCCGGCTCACAGCTCATGAGTGGACTGCAGATATTAGCTGCGCTCTGTATAAGGGTGGACTGGAAGAAGGGGTGATCTCGTACAAAATATACACAAAAGGAAGTACTATTACGAGGGTTTATGAAATGAATTCCCGTTCAGTGTTTGCAAAACTATCTTGGACTATTATTAATTAATAAAGAAATATTTATTTTACAGAAATAATAGAAATTCTATAGCTACTTAAATGTACAATATTATTTTGTTATACTTTTATTTATCAGTACATCAAAACGAGGTTTTATGCTGTTGGCAGCTGAAAGGAACAGTAGCCTACTGATCGTAATGAAACATCAGTTACAGATGTTCGATGCCTGCCTTTATTAAAGTTGATTATAGAAAACAGTTGCTCACAAATATAAATGTTGAGCCAAACATAGCAATCATATTCACAGCCAGCCTGTGTAGTCGTGGATATTATTGCTAATGTTTAGTCTTGTAAAACTCAACCAGGCTAGTAGTATTATTCAAACGATCTTTAGCCCTTCGGTCACATTGAAGACCAATAAGTTCGAGCTGTAAATCGTTAAATGTTAAATGTTATGTTCCGTCTTTTAGATTCCTCCATACTGTACTGTATCAGTAGGCAAGCAACGTGAAACAGTTACTGAGAATATGCCTACACACTGCACTCCACTAGATAATTGAGTGGTAATTTCCCTCTCCTCTACCTATAGCAAATCTATGTCATTCTGACGTATCTTCCTCTCCCTTTCGGCGAGCGGTAAACACGGCTGTCCCGCTCCGAAGGAGCGCGTGAGCTCGTTGAGCGCTGTTTGTGAAGGTATGCTCTACAAAGTCAAAACCTGGATGCAGTCATAGTGAGTAGCCTTATCGATCAGTGCTCTGACTAGTATTATTTACATATGTAACTACATATCTATTTGTGGCTGACTGGAGATCCATTGCAGAAGTAAAATGCCTTAGGTAAGACGCTCAAGCTTGTAATATTGCAGGGCGTAGTTAAGGATATTTGAACTAATATTTTCACTGTCCATATAGACAACATTACATATAACTTGTGTAAAATAAATGTAAAAGTGACAAAAACAGTGCACTGAAAGGCACACACAAAGTGTGTTCAACGTAATCGAAAACAAACAGTACTTACTTACTGGCTTTTAAGGAACCCGGAGGTTCATTGCCGCCCTCACATAAGCCCGCCATTGGTCCCTATCCCGAGCAAGATTAATCCAGTCTCTATCATCATATCCCACTTCCCTCAAATCCATTTTAATATTATCTTCCCATATACGTCTCGGCCTCCCTAAAGGTCTTTTTCCCTCCAGCCTCCCAACTAACACTCTATATGCATTTCTGGATTCGCCCATACGTGCAACATGCCCTGCTCATCTCAAACGTCTGGATTTAATGTTCCTAATTATGTCAGGTGAAGAATACAATGCGTGCAGTTCTGTGTTGCGTAACTTTCTCCATTCTCCTGTAACTTCATCCCTCTTAGCCCCAAACATTTTCCTGAGAACCTTATTCTCAAACACCATTAACCTATGTTCCTCTCTCAAAGTGAGATTCCAAGTTTCACAACCATAAAGAACAACCGGTAATATAACTGTTTTATAAATTCTAACTTTCAGATTTTTTTACAGCAGACTGGATGATAAAGGCTTCTCTACCGAATAATAGCAGGCATTTCCCATACTTATTCTGTGTTTAATTTCCTCCCGAATATCATTTATATTTGTTACTGTTGCTCCAAGACATTTGAACTTCTTCACCTCTTCAAAAGATAAATTTCGAATTTTTATATTTCCATTTCGTACAATATTCCCGTCACGAGTCACAATCATATACTTTGTCTTTTCGGGATTTACTTCCAAACCTATCTCTTTACTTGCTTCCAGTAAAATTTCTGAGTTTTCCCTAATCGTTTGTGGATTTTCTCCTAACATATTCACGTTCCAAAAGAAACAGTACCATCAAAATCTGAAAATTATGAAGATATTGGGAGATATTAATAAAAGGAAGTTACTCAAGAATCTGAGCATTGTCGCTGTTTGATATTAATAATAAGATCTTGCTCATGTTACTCGCCGAGGTCATGCTCAGTCACCTCGGCTGCAGAGCAAGTGCTCATATTTTGATATTAATAAAGCAGAGGTCATGCTCATTGTTACGAGCAAATGCTTACGATATCCTGAGGTAGCTTATTAGCAGACTCAACTTACTCGAGAGACGTTTATAAACGTGATGGCAACATTCATGAATGTGATTCCTGATCGAAGAAGAAAGCTTTATAAAAGACGAGGGACTCTGATGTGCATAGTTACTAAGATTTGTACAGATTTGAACGGGAAAATGATGTGTAGTGGCTTGCGGAACATTTCTTACCCGACTCGAACGAAACAAGGGGTGGAACACTAAGGAATGCAGAAAAAAAATAGAATATTTCTAAGGTGCGTAGGAGACCCTGGTTTTCAGGTTGGTGTAGTAGAAGATATTGGTATTTCACAAGGGACTGTGTCCTTAGAATTCTGGGAAATTATCTGTGCAATTAAGGAAAAAGTAGACAATTGGATACAATTACCAATGCTGCTCTTGAGGCAGCTAAAATTCAATGGTCAAACAAGTGTACATTCCCTGATAAATTTTTAAATTATGGTTTATTTAACGACGCTCGCAACTGCAGAGATTGTATCAGCGTCGTCGGTGTGCCGGAATTTTGTCCCGCAGGAGTTCTTTTACGTGCCAGTAAATCTACGGGCACTGACATGAACCTGTCACATTTATGCACACTTAAATGCCATCGACCTGGGCCGGGATCGAACCCACAACCTCGAGCGCAGAAGGTCAGCACTATACCCACTGCGCTACCGAGGTCGACACATTCCCGATGTTATAGGGGCAGTGGATTGTACCCACGTGTTAATAAAAAAACTATACATGGGGATATATATAAATAGAAAAGGAGTCCCCAGTATTAACGTGCAGGCTACGTGCAATGGAAATGAGAGATTCACCAGCGTTAACGTCAGGTGGCCTGGTTCCGTGTATGATTCCCGTATATGGAGAAATTATTTAAAAAGGTTTTTCTTGTTTCCAGTCCTTTTTAGGTCTGTTTTCGATTTCAATCGGCTTCTCATATTATTAATATTTTTCATAATCTGGTTTTCTATCATTTCCATGCCAAATTCCTGCTTTATTACTTCCCTGATGGATTCGACAGCTAGGGGAAGTCCATGTAATTTGGACCGGCGTGTAATTTGAATTGATTTGGATTTTGGTATTTGCAAGTTTGGTCAACTCCTGTCTCAGGTAGGAATAGCAAGTCCGTTGAGAGTAACTTTCTGCCTGCAAGTTATTTTGCTGTTACATTCAAAGGTGAGGAGTAGAAGAAAAGTTTATTAATCACAATCCTTAAAACCTTACACTCTGTCGAGATTGAGTGCTGTGTAGTTACTATTTAGATGTTTTGCTTGTTAAAGTATTGCAAAAATATAAAGGTAACTTATACCATAGCTGCATTCGTGTATTTACAATATTTTTGTAATATTTGTTTATAAATGGAATATTTGCACGATGTGTAATTTGAACCGACCACGAGTGTATAATTTGGACCATTGAAGCAATATTTTAATTTTTGCGCTAGTGGATGGTTTTACCTGTGATTCTGAGGACGATATTGAATAAAAGCTTTTAATATTTGACAGAGAGATAAATATTTTATATAAAGACATATACAATAACCCCATAATTCTGCTTTATATTCACAAACTTAGATACAGTAAGTTTCTTATATTGAAATAGTCTCTAATAAACACGAATGTAAAAAACTTTCGCCCATTTTTAATTTGTTCTGGAAGTCTGGCTGCGGACCTCGCAGTGCAATAGTTGTAAAAAGCGAGCCCATGAAGACTGTGCCGAAATTCGGGATGAACTATATTATTATTATTATTATTATTATTATTATTATTAAAATATTTTAATATGATTTATTTAACGACGCTCGCAACTGCAGAGGTTATACCAGCGTCGACGGTGTGCCGGAATTTTATCCCGCAGGAGTTCTTTTACATGTCAGTAAATCTACTGACATAAGCCTGTCACATTTATGCACACTTAAATGCCACCGACCTGGGCCGGGATCGAACCCGCAATCTCGAGCACAGAAGCCCAGCACTGTACCGACTACGTTACCGAAGCCGACTATAATAATACTGTAATAATAATAATAATAATAATAATAATAATAATTATTATTATTATTATTATTATTATTATTATTATTATGCCACGTGTGCAAAGGTACGTACAATATTCCATTTTATTGTTTAGAATTACTTAAATAAATTAAATTTCATTACGGCAGTTTATATATACCAGTCCAAATTACACGATTTCCCGGTCCAAATTACATGGAAACACATTTTATTATAAACATTGTTTTTAAACAATTTATGACAATTATACCGGTATCAAGGCGGCCGGGTAGCTCAGTTGTAGAGCAGCTGGCTACGGACTGGAAGGTCCGGGGTTCGATCCCAGGTTGTGACAGGATTTTTTCTCGTTGCCAAACTTTCAGAACGGCCCCGAGGTTCACTCAGCCTCCTATAAAATTGAGTACTGGGTCTTTCCCGGGGGTCATCCTGCCTAAGGTTTTTCCGTGGTTTTCCTAAGGCGCTAAGACAAATGTCGGGATGAGCCCTAAAAGAAATGGGCCACGGACCTGCACTCATATCCCCATGAATCTCCCTAATTAACAATTACATCTCTCCCCCCTCTTCGCAATTGAGCCATCATATAGCCAAATGGCTGGTCTCGAAATTGAGACAAATCAACAAGGCTCATGACCTCCTACAGAATAGCCAAATTGGCTAGTCTCTTATATGAGACAACTCATCCTGCCTAAGGTATTCCGTGGTTTTCCTCAGGCGTAAGACAAATGTCGGGATGAGCCCTATAAGAAATGGGCCACGGACCTATATGCCCTTCCCCATATATATTCCACCTTTATTATAAATTATGTATGCACTAGTTCAGATAATATTAATAGTCTATTAAACATACGAGGTCACTCAATAAGTCGCTAATTGAAAGGACAGGGACCTCTCAAATTGCAGCTTAGATTTCACGGCGTTTCTTCCGACGGCCTTCACCTGCTTTGTCATCGAACAACAGATGACGGCGTCTTGCCATCCTAACGGCAAACACCAGCCAACTCCTCCTCGCCCCGTTCCGTGATCAATTGATCAATCTCAGCCCCCCTCGCGTATGTGGTACCTAAGAGGTTACGTCCAATTTCGGCTTCCCCTTCAAAATTTTCTAGAGCTCCTTCAGGGGAGCAGCGTAACCCGGAGTGAGACTAGTGGCCAACAGGCTTGGAGCTCACATATTTAGTTTTGTACAGCCCCCAACCCCTTGCAAGGACGCGTTTTGCGTACCTTTTAAATTTTCCTCCCAATTCTCCTTCGATTTTTCGACATTTTTTTCGACATTTTCCCGGGGGTAAAAGGCGGTCAGAGCGTGGTGCCGACCACACCACGTCATTCTAGTGCCGAGGTCATGGAAAGAATGGGGCTCTACCTCCATGCCCCCCAAGTGCCTTCATGGCATGTTACGGGGATAACTTTACCTATACCGGTATTAATGCTTAGTTTCACCAAAGCATTCACTGCACTATACTAAATTTTGTTTATAAAATTTATAGAGATTTCATTGAAGTGGATGAAGTAATAAACGATTTAAGTCAAGTGATCTAAATTGCATGGACGTTTCCTACATGTTTTTTGCCCTTGCTGTCAGGGAGTTGTGATTTCTGAAGCACTTTTTATGGACTTCAATAATTTGTACAAAACGTTTTTATGCTTTCCTCCATTTTGGAACGTAAACTAAATTTTTAAGCCACTCTTCAGACCGAATACGTTGTGTTTGTTAAGATAGCCTATCTACTATTGGTAACCCTCTGATATGAAATAGAGTCGGAAGTGCGGAAGGATGTAAATAAAGAAAAAACAAAAGTTGAACGAATACAGAGCAAATGCTCATGTCGCTGATCTTTTGCTCCGCCATTTGAAGATGTTTTTATTAATACAAACTAGCGACGCTGTGCTCGTGCTCATCAGGTCTTACTCACTAGGAGTTTCTCAGTTTTATTAATATGTCCCATTAACTCGACGTTTAGCATGGATTTGTGTAGCCTACCATGATGTTCAGTGCCAACATCCCAATTCATAAATTACATAATCTACATTTTAGGTAATTTTTAGAAAGGTATATAGAAAATTAGTGGGTTTTCAGTGTTGAGCGACATGCAATATCCTAATGAAACACGAAAAAAATTAGACAATAGGAATATCTTGTACTATATCATGCACCAATAATGTCATGTGCTATTGAAAGAATTTATTTTAATATAAAATAATTTCAAGTGACATCCGCATATGTTGAAGTTCCGTAACTTACGAGTGCACGTTATTATTCACTGCAAAGATCACGACGAAAATGAACATCACGGCTCAAGCTGATCTGTCTACTGAAATGAATAAAGCAGGCGGGTTACTTGTTGCGCAACCAGAACTAATCATACATCTCTAATACGTAAACAAAACAAGCATCTGAAACTTACGATTTTCATACACAAATGTTGCACGTTGCCTGCTTCACTCTAATGAACTTAAAATTCCTACGAGAAGAGCATAAATCTTGACGCTCTTGTCTTCTCTCCGCAAGAAGAACTATTAAAAGAGGATATTCGTGCAGTTGAACAAGCCAATAATCAGACCGGCGGCGCACAGGGCCCAGGGGGTGTGACTGCGCGATGGATGGCCACCGGGGGGAGTCCTCACGGCTACAGTCTGTTCCACAAACCGTGTCAACATCGTGACGTTGAAGCGTAAGACGGAGCTGGATGGCCCAAGTTTAGGCAGCCGATGGGCTTTCAAAAAGGGCAAGATGTGATTAACAAAGGGACCCTCAGAGAGGTTTCGTCTGAGAAATTAAGTTTTCTCTCTAATGTACTATTGCTACATTATAGCCATAATATTTCATCCGTCTTTCAATAATTCAGGGTTAGCATTCTGTACTAAATGCCAAAAACAACTTTCTGAGATATTGATGAAAAACAAATTACGAAATACATGTTGAGATACCTACAACGCCGTCTTTTGGCGCACGAATGAGTCACTTACAGTTGAGCTACGACCAGGACCATTTAGCATGATATTCTCAAATGAATGTTCCTCCCTTAGATTGAATAAAATTAAATTTGAAAAATTGGCACTTAGCACATTTAGAATGTTAATTCTTCAATTACAATACTTTAAAACATCATCACTAAAGAACTACAAGAGACACGTGAGGGAGAGGAAGGAGGAAGACTAGAATTAATATAATAATGCGTTACTGAGTGAGTCAGGATCAGCGAGTCGAAAGACAATGAGTAAACGAGCGAATCAGTCAGGAGTGAGTGAGTGAGACAGGGGATGTAAGAGTGTGTTAGGAGTGAGTGAGTGAGACAGGGGATGTAAGAGTGTGTTAGGAGTGAGTGAGTGTGAAAATAAGTGAATGTGTGACTAAGTAAGTGTGAGAGTAAATAAGAGTGAGTGAAGAGTGAGTGAGTGAGTGTGACAGTAGATGTAAGAGTGTGTTAGGAGTGAGTGAGTATGAAAATAAGTGAATGTTTGACTAAGTAAGTGTGAGAGTAAATAAGAGTGAGTGAGTGTGACAGTAGATGTAAGAGTGTGTTAGGAGTGAGTGTGAAAATAAGTGAATGTGTGACTAAGTAAGTGTGAGAGTAAATAAGAGTGAGTGAGTGAGTGTGACAGTAGATGTAAGAGTGTGTTAGGAGTGAGTGAGTGTGAAAATAAGTGAATGTGTGACTAAGTAAGTGTGAGAGTAAATAAGAGTGAGTGAGTGTGACAGTAGATGTAAGAGTGTGTTAGGAATGAGTGAGTGTGAAAATAAGTGAATGTGTGACTAAGTAAGTGTGAGAGTAAATAAGAGTGAGTGAGTGAGTGTGACAGTAGATGTAAGAGTGTGTTAGGAATGAGTGAGTGTGAAAATAAGTGAATGTGTGACTAAGTAGGTGTGAGAGTAAATAAGAGTGAGTGAGTGTGACAGTAGATGTAACAGTGTGTTAGGAGTGAGTGAGTGTGAAAATAAGTGAATGTGTGACTAAGCAAGTGTGAGAGTAAATAAGAGTGAGTGAGTGAGTGTGACAGTAGATGTAAGAGTGTGTTAGGAATGAGTGAGTGTGAAAATAAGTGAATGTGTGACTAAGTAGGTGTGAGAGTAAATAAGAGTGAGTGAGTGTGACAGTAGATGTAACAGTGTGTTAGGAGTGAGTGAGTGTGAAAATAAGTGAATGTGTGACTAAGTAAGTGTGAGAGTAAATAAGAGTGAGTGAGTGAGTGTGACAGTAGATGTAAGAGTGTGTTAGGAATGAGTGAGTGTGAAAATAAGTGAATGTGTGACTAAGTAAGTGTGAGAGTAAATAAGAGTGAGTGAGGAGTGAGTGAGTGAGTGTGACAGTGGATGTAAGAGTGTGTTAGGAGTGAGTGAGTGTGAAAATAAGTGAATGTGTGACTAAGTAAGTGTGAGAGTAAATAAGAGTGAGTGAGTGAGTGTGACAGTGGATGTAAGAGTGTGTTAGGAGTGAGTGAATGTGAAAATAAGTGAATGTGTGACTAAGTAAGTGTGAGAGTAAATAAGAGTGAGTGAGGAGTGAGTGAGTGAGTGTGACAGTAGATGTAAGAGTGTGTTAGGAGTGAGTGAGTGTGAAAATAAGTGAATGTGTGACTAAGTAAGTGTGAGAGTAAATAAGAGTGAGTGAGGAGTGAGTGAGTGTGACAGTAGATGTAAGAGTGTGTTAGGAGTGAGTGAGTGTGAAAATAAGTGAATGTGTGACTAAGTAAGTGTGAGAGTAAATAAGAGTGAGTGAAGAGTGAATGAGTGAGTGTGACAGTGGATGTAAGAGTGTGTTAGGAGTGAGTGAGTGTGAAAATAAGTGAATGTGTGACTAAGTAAATAAGAGTGAGTGAGGAGTGAGTGTGAGAGTGACTGACTGAGAGCATAAGTGAGGAGTGAGTGAATGGGAAAATGAAAGAGGATTAAGTGTGAGGAAGAGTGATGAGTGAGTGTGATAGTGAGTGAATGAGTTTAAGAGTGAGAAGTGAATTTTAGAGTGAGGAGTGAGTAAGTATTAAAGTTAATAAATACGAGAGTGAGGAGTGAGCGTGAGAGACAATGAGTGAGTAGAAGAGGAGTGAGTGTGAGAGTGAGGAGTGAGTGCGTATTAAAGTGAGTGAATATGAGAGTGAGTAGTGAACGTGAGAGTGGATGAGGAGTGAGGAATGGGCGTAATAAAATGTATGGGGAGTGAGCATGAGAGTGAGGAGTGAATGTTAGACCGATGAGTGAATATTAGAGTGAGGAGTGACTGCGTATTAAAGTGAATGAATATGAGAGTGAATGAGGAGTGAGCGTGAGAGAATGTATTAGGAGTGAGTGAGGAGCGAGTGTGAGAGTAAATGAGAGTGACTTGGTGAGTTAAGTAAGAGTGTGAGAGTGTGTGGAAGCGTGGGTTATACATACATACACACACACGCACGCACACACACGTTTTATACAAGATTCCAAACAATATCATTATTGATGTGACTGTTCAGACTCAACGAGTTGATAATACGTCAATAAATAAATAACGGTGCAAAGATGAAGGCGCAGTATAAATAATCATGAAGCACCTGCTACAATATATTTTCGGGATCAAACTCGGCCCTCTTTACTTCAAAAATAGTTACCTAAGACAAGTACCACGTATCTGCTCAGAATAAAACATCGTAAAGTTTCATTTTAAAATGAGCAACTTTGTTGTATTAACCTAGGAAATCAAAATAACTGATTATTGAATGTCACTGAAAAATGAACTTCAAACAAGACTAAATGATAAATTACAAACTAGACTCTGTCATAAAAAATAACGCTTTAAACCTCGTTAACTTCCATAGCAAAATAAAGTACAGACTACACCATATCTCGTAGAAGAATCAAACTTTAAATATGACGAACTGCCATAGAAAAGTAACATTCATACCAGGCTATCTAACATAGCAAAGTACAATATACTTCAAACTAGTAGAATATAATGATATTAAATTACGAACAACATGGATTCCGAAGAGGACGGGCAAGTACAGACTGCATATTCATAGTAAAGCAAATAATTCAGAAAAGAAGAGAATTTAATCAAGAGACACACCTGCTATTCATAGACTATATAAAAGCTTTTGATAAGGTACTACGAGAAAAGCTATGGGACATTTTATTACATAAAGGATACCCACAACATCTAGTGGAAATGATAAGGCAAATGTATGAAGGGACGGTCATCAGTATAGATAAAGGAAATCTTAAAAATATTTTAAATGCCAAAAAAGAAATTGTCAATTTTGGAGTAAGACAGGGCTGCCCATTGTCGCCTACACTTTTTAATATTTATTTAGACGCAGCCATAGCCGAATGGCAAGCGCAGTTGAAGTATGATTTTAAAGTAGGATCGACGATTTTAAATACTATTCTATTTGCCGATGACCAAATAGTCTTTGCTGATAAGGAGGACAAACTGCAGCTAGCTCTCTTTAGCTAAACAAAATAATGTCCAAGTACAATCTAAATGTTTCTCATGAAAAAACGAAGGTCATGGCCTTTATTGGGGAATATCAGGAACGTTCCAAAATTATCCTCAACAATATGGTATTGGAACAGGTGCGACATTTTAATTATTTGGGGTGTGATATATCTTTCGATGAAGAGAAAGATCTCAAACAAAAGGTGCATAAATATCAAAGTACTGTATATGTGGCACCATAAAACGAACATTAAAAAACAAAACACGAAGAGACACGGTTTTAAAATTTTATAAAACAATGGCAGTACCAGTATTGACTTATGGAGCAGAGACTTGGGCCATGAACAGAAGTGATAAAAGAATAATAGAGACAGCTGAAATGAGATTCTTAAGATATGTCGCTGGCTGTACTCTTAGAGATCACATTAGAAGTGAAGATATAAGAGCACAACTGAATATTTTTGTTTGAATAAGAGAATTGAAGAAAATCAAGTTCAGTGGAAGGAACATCTATCCCGGATGCAGGACGAAAGATTAGTAAAACAGGTTCTGCAATATCGCCCAACAGGGGTGCGTGATATCGGCAGACCTAGGCGTCGTTGGGAAGACAACTTCTGAGACGAAACAGGCCAAATGGCTTATCTTGTTGTTGATGATGATGATGATGATGATGATGATGATGATGATGATGATGATGATGATGATGATGATGATGA
Source organism: Periplaneta americana (assembly GCF_040183065.1). NCBI lineage: Eukaryota > Metazoa > Arthropoda > Insecta > Blattodea > Blattidae > Periplaneta > Periplaneta americana. The sequence goes on from NC_091118.1 coordinate 192,855,009, forward strand.
TGATGATGATGATGATTAAAAAATAAAACTTCAAACCAGACTGTCAAACCAAAACAAACTTCAAACTACAGTATACCATACATCCCAGGAAAATAAACTTCAAATAATGTTAAATTCCACAGGAAAATGAAATAAAACAAGACTAATTTCGTAGAAAAATAAACTTGTTGTTTATGAAACAAAATTACATACAAATATGAGCTTCAAATCAGACTAAATTTCACAGAAAAAGATATTAAAATCAGTCTAACATTGAAGAAACTGCTTCGACGTAACTAATAAATTTATCATACTCTTACAAATGGCTTTTAAGGAACCCGGAGGTTCATTGCCGCCCTCACATAAGCCCGCGATCGGTTCCTATCCTGTGAAAGATTAATCCAGTCTCCATCATCATATCCCACCTCACTCAAATTCATTTTAATATTATCCTCCCATGTACGTTTCGGCCTCCCCAAAGGTCTTTTTTCCCTCCGGCCGCCCAACTAACACTCTATATGCATTTCTGGATTCACCCATACGTGCTACATGCCCTGCCCATCTCAAGCGTCTGGATTTAATGTTCCCAATTATGTCAGATTAAGAATACAATGCGTGCAGTTCTGCGTTGTGTAACTTTCTCCATTCTCCTGTAACTTCATCCCTCTTAGCCCCATATATTTTCCTAAGAACCTTATTCTCAAACACTCTTAATCTATGTTTCTCTCTCAAAGTGAGAGTACAAGTTTCACAACTATACAGAAGAACCGGTAATATTTTTATAAATTCTAACTTTCAGATTTTCTGAGAGCAGACTAGATGACAAAAACTTCACAACAGAATAATAACAGGCATTTCCCATATTTATTCTGCGTTTAATTTCCTCCCGAGTACTTATCATACTAAAAGTAATATAAAATCAATCTTCAAAACAGGGTAAACATAAAATACTGTAATAAGCTATTAACACTTCAAGCACTGCTAAATTTTAAGGAGAAATTAATCTGAAATATGAATAAACGTTCCCAGCCCTTTTTTCGAATTCGTTTTTCCCGAAACCATTATTCCTAACGTCTGTTTTTTTCCGAATTCTACATTTTCATAACTCCTTTTTGCGAAACCAACTTTCCTAATGTACATTTTTCTGAAAGGAAATTTTTCCGCTAAATATTATTTCAGCATGACAATACAAGGCAATAGCGTACAACAATACTTCGCCGTTGCTAAGTAATGCATATATTACATTACATTTCGAGATGAAAATGTTTGTTTTTATACACAAATGCACTTAAAAAAATACAAAGAGAACCTATGATCTTTACATCTGGAAGAGGAGGGATGAAACTGCTATTAAATGGATTTGAATTATATAAAACAACATCTGGAAGGAGGAAACAATTTATTGGAAATGCAAGTGACTTCGAACAAAGGAATGTTCTGCAAGAGCCATCATCATCGGCAATGGACGACTTCATGAGTGCTTGAAGTGACGAACTATCACGCCATTCTCTTCCTCCGAAAGAGAAGAGGCAGAGAAAGTGAAAGAAAATATGAAGAGTGCAGCCCAACACCATCCGCAATTTCTTCCAGCACAAATATTGCGTAATGAACTACAATAAGTTTATTTTCAGTGTCATAAGTTTTTTGTCCGATTGGGAAAATATAAAGAAATCAATTCGAAAGGAGAGGAGACGTGTTCAACCCCCAAATCCGACAACACTAGAAGATCTGTTTGAGATGCTCTACAGGTACGGAAAAATACTTCAGGCTGAGAGATTTCTATTTTAGTTATATCTAGAGCAGTGATTTTCAATTTTGATTCGCATCCTTGAGATTATGACGTGAACATACCTTTACTTAGAGTGAGGAGTACCTGCTGGTATTTGGTTGTGTGTTCGAATATCAACAATAAGCCTCAGTGTCGGAATATGCCACAGCTATTATAATAAAATTGTACCATTATGCTGCTCTGTTCAAATTTCATGATCTTAACGTAATTAACAATTTATAACAAACTAGTATTTATTCTTATCGAGAAAGTAGACGTGACAACGTGACACTTAGAGTGAAACCTACAGAGCAACAATCGGTCGGCAAAATTATGTTTTAAAAGCACACCTAACGTTATTGTATGATGCCGACATGTTAAGCATGAGTCCGCGACGATAATAAATGCGGACTCATGTCAGTAGATTTACTGGCATGTAAAAGCACTCCTGCGGGACAAAAACTTTCTGCACATCGGCGATGCTGATATAACCTCTGCAGTTGCGAGCGTCGTTAAATAAACCATAATTTTTTTAAAGAATGACTTTCGGAATTTGGTTTTTGGAAACTTGAAAGTAGAATTACAGCCCTTCGGAAAACTGTTATTCTGAAAAATGGATTTCTGAAAAATATAAGTTAAAGGAACCGAACTTAAAACTAGACTAAAGAGAAGAATCCAAAAAGGATAGCTGCCCTTTAAAAAGGATTACCGAGCGGTAACAGCACCTAAAGTAATTGTAGATCAACAATATTATATTTTAAATTTTATTTTTATTTTTATTTTATTTCATTTTAATTCATATTTGGGGGGCAGCTATCCTCGACATGAATAATTTATTTTTCATATATAGAACTGTACAGATGGTTATTTACAATTAACAAGGAATGTCTTAAAACATTAATGGCTATATCTTTAAGTTCCAAAAGATCAATATGGAAACGATGGAAGAAATTGATACAAAATCTTGAGATAGTGCCCCTTGCACCAAAGAGCAAGCGGGTATGCGATATTTCTCTTCCACATAAGTAAAGCAGAGTTCATAATGTCTTTTCTTTTCCAGATCTGCTTCTTGTGGTTGTAATTCAGCACCCTAAAATCTTATAGTGGGATCGATTATGAAGCCAATCTTTTGATTGTTATCAATTGTTATGATGTCGGCACGTTTGGTGGAGCCAGTGGATGAAATACAATGTACTTCATAAACGTCAAACTTTCCACACTCCTTGAGACATTCAGCAATTCGGCTTCTAATCCAGTGATGTCGATTGTTCCGCAACAGTTCCCCTTTTGTGCAGAAACCAAGAACATGAGGAAGGGTTTCGTACTCGTTGTAATGGCGGCAAGGGGATTCTTGGCTCCTACCAGAGATACTACGTAAATTTCGGCACATCGGCGACGCTGATATAACCTCTGTAGTTGCAAGCGTCATTAAATAAACTATATTTTTTTAAGAATGACTTTCGGAATTTGGTTTTCGGAAATATACCTAAATGAAAACTAAATGCCATAGAAAAACATAGCTTTAAATTAAACCAAATTTCACAGAAACATATTTGAATTTTCCACCAGGCTGGAAGTGGTAGAAAAATAAATTTCATATTGCGCTGAATCCCATATAAAAAAAATCGAATTACGTCAAACAGGTAGGAAAGTAAACTTCCAACTGTCATACCTATGTAGATAAGCTTCAAACCAAACTTGCCGTCATAGCAACATGCATTTCAAACGAGATCAAAATAAATTTCACAAGTACACAAGCTGTCAATCCGTCGCATACACTAACCTAATTAAAGATCTCACAGGAAAGGAACCGGAAGGGGCACAAAGGCGCCATCGCACGGCACATTAACGAACTTTGTTTCCGAAATGTCCGCGTTCCCTGAGGTGCCATACGTCGGGGCGTAATGGTCCACGGCCCCAAAACTTCTCCCCTGTCCCCAGACGCTCATCAGCCGAGCTGCAGTTTCGCTAGATTTAACTTATCTCTCCGGCCGGCCGCCAGGCTGTGCCAGGGGGCAGTAATGAATGCGACGCGAAACAAAACACTGGCGGCCGGCGCTCACTGTTAAGCCGCGTTAATGTTGGTTCATTTCTTGGAAATTATTTCACTACGAATTTTAAAATTATGCGGAATTGTTTTTCGTATAATTATATCATATGCATCATTAAAGAACTGACAATTATCCGCAATCTGTAGGTACAGCAATACAGCGTGTGGCGGAAAAATGCTACTTTGTTGGGTTTCCATATATTTTAATACAGCATGTAATACATCGGCTTAAATTAACTTTACTTTAATTGTGCTATCGTCCACCTCTGCTTCGATACGTGGACAAGAGGCCAGCAGCCGGCTGGTCAGTTTGGGCCCTTAACTTAAAGGGCTGTAGCGTCACGGATTATTATTATTATTATTATTATTATTATTATTATTATTATTATTATTATTATCATTAATTTTTTTAACCAATGCCACCAGGTTGTCATTTGACATTTCTGATCTCTCCTGGCAAATTTTCGTTTATTTGTCTATTTTTCTATTTATCTATCTACTTGTCTGTCCGTCCGTCCTTCAATCCCTCCATTCATTCATTCATTCATTCATTCATTCATTCATTCATTCATTCATTCCTTTATAAATAAATAACATTATTTTAAATAATATATATATATATTTTTTTCATTTCTCTCGTCATTCCTTTATTTATTTCTTTATTCATTTATTTATTTATTTATTCATTTATTTAATTTATTTATTCATGTATTTATTTATGTACTTATTGATCGTTTAGATTTATTTAATTAATTATTTATTTATTTATTTATTTTCTTATTCATTTAATTACATATGTACAGTATTACTTATTCCCGACGCTGCAATGCACAAGGGATAGGTGAAGAAGTATTTATGTATTTATGTATTTATTTATTTACTTATTTATTTATTTGCTTATTTATTTACTTATTGATCGATTGGATTTATTTATTTATTTATTTTATTTATTTATTCATTCATTTATTTACTTATTTATTTATTTACTAATTGATCGATTGGATTTATTTATTCATTTATTTTATTTATTTACTTATTTATATATTTACTTATTTATTTACTAATTGATCGATTGGATTTATTTATTCATTTATTTATTTACTTACTTATTGATCGATTGGATTTATTTATTCATTTATTTTATTTATTTACTCATTTATTTATTTACTTATTTATTTACTAATTGATCGATTGGATTTATTTATTCATTTATTTATTTATTTACTAATTGATCGATTGGATTTATTTATTCATTTATTTATTTATTTACTAATTGATCGATTGGATTTATTTATTCATTTATTTATTTACTTATTTATTTACTAATTGATCGATTGGATTTATTTATTCATTTATTTATTTACTTATTTATTTACTAATTGATCGATTGGATTTATTTATTCATTTATTTACTTATTTATTTATTAATTGATCGATTGGATTTATTTATTCATTTATTTATTTATTTATTTACTTATTTATTTACTATTTGATTTATTTATTTATTTACTTATTTATTTACTAATTTATTTATTTATTTATTTTAATTATTTACTCATTTATTTATTTACTTATTTATTTACTAATTGATCGATTGGATTTATTTATTTATTTATTTATTTATTTATTTATCTACTTACGAGTGTCTGTCTACCTATCCACCCACCCTCCCATCCACACACATCCATCCATCCATCCATCCGTCCATCGATCCATTTATTTATTTATGACTGAATAACAATTATTTAGCTACATATAGATTGCAGATAATAATAATTATTAACAATTACAACACTGAATGTCCTCCTTGTAATTCTGTCTATAGCTCTTGAATTGTTTTCAGTTACCATGAAAACACAGATTTGTTGTTTAAAGTTTCGACGATATTGTGAAATTTTATTATACGAATTTTACTAACTAAATATTGGAAAATAGACAAGATTAGTAAACAATTTAAGGTTGAAACTGTAATCCGAAAGCGTCATCACCACCTCGCAATGAGTAAGTGTCCGTATTTTGCCTGAAACATCATGTTCGTATAAAAATAGAATCATGTAAGGTGGAAATATTTGTGTCGCAAATTAGGCATATGTCATTCTATGAGAAACATTGCAGGAAAGATTTTAACATGTGATGGGAAGAGAATGATGGAAATTAAACGTGTTTTGTAAGACCACTGAGAAATGCCCTAAAGTCAATTACGGGAATTAAAAGTGAATTCAATGGGTTTCCATTTCCGAAATTTTTAAGGCAAGAAATGACTTCCAAGAGACAGGAGAATTAACCTCGTCTAGAAAAAGGCGGCGCAGAAAAGAACCTTTCCCTGATAACTGTGGCGATTTAGTAAAATATGTAATGTGCACAAAAGAACACAGCTTAAATTATTTTATGCTCGACCATGCCGAAATGTACTAATTATACACCTGTTAGCAGTCCTTTAATGCAAGTCATTAAAGTACACCTACTCATTAAAGTACAGGTCTTCAGCCAATGATAACTCAGCTTACATGTGTTCAGCCAATGACAAGTCAGCTTTGTACCGTTATAAAACCGCAAGTATCGATTATTCTCGGATATGCAATCGAAAGAGAATTAGCGAAAAGTCACGGAGGCTGGAAATCCAATACTGTCGCAGAAGGTTATGTTCTGTTACTATAATAATTAGCGTTAATTGTAAATAATATTCAAATAAATTCAATTTGTCGTCTCGTTTTTCAATGTCAAATTCAATAATCAAGGTTATAATATTATAATATTATCAAGTTTAACGGGACTACGTCAAGGTCAATGACATTATTGTTCCTCGGAAAAAAATCAATACTTTCGCGTCTGCGCACATCTCACAATTCACGACCTAGAACAAGGTCAATTCCGATCTTGTCAGGTACAAATAAAATGTATACATCTGAATACCGGTAATTTCAAGTTAGAAATATGGTCGAGCATAATAAGTCGTATGAAACTCGCCTATAATGGTAAGAAGCCCGTATGAAAATCATGAAACTCGCTTGCGCTCGTTTCATAAATATAAATACTCGATTCTTAATTACTATCATTATAGGCTCGTTGCATAATGTACTATTAATAATAGGTAGCACACTTTCATAATGTTTTCAGTGTTGTAAATGAGGGCCCTGTCTTGCTAGATTTCAATTGGACAAATTTTATTTACATTATTACGAGAGCAGTGGTTCCCAAAGTGTGGATCGCGATCCCTGGGCGGTCGTGTAAAGAGCTGAGGGGAGGATCGCGAAATGATTTACGATAAAAGCATACATTTATGTTTCATTTAGAAATATAACATTAACAACATTAAGCATAAAAATAAAAAACATGTTAGTAGTAATGAAACAAATAATAATTAATCCGATAAATGTGCCTGCTTTTGGAAAAGGAGCTTCTCAAATCTGAACTCTATAGTCGACACACGCATTAACAACATTTTCTATTTCAAGGAGATTTCTCACTTTTGTTTCGATGGTAATCATAGACTAGAGGCTTACTTTGCATAAATATGAGTTTACAAGTGCTATTAAAATTTAGGAGCTTCTTCGAGGTACTCTTACATTATTTTGATCAAAAACTGGCCTATTCACTATGAAAAAAAAAATAGTTTCAACATTTCATCAGTAGTTGCAGACCCAGAAACAAGCCCCTGAAGCTTTCAAATTCCAGTTATAACATACTGATCATGCTCAGTATGTTAAAACTGGAACTTAGAAAATTCAAGTCTCCCAATTTTTTTTTCTGGGACTGTATGTTATAACTGGAACTTAGAACATTCAGGTGGCCCAATTTATTTATGGGGCCTATATGTTATAACTGGAACTTAGAAAATTCAAGTGGCCCAATTTTTTTTTCTGGGCCTGTATGTTATAACTGGAACTTAGAACATTCAGGTGGCCCAATTTTTATGGGGCCTATATGTTATAACTGGAACTTAGAAAATTCAAGTGGCCCAATTTTTTTTCTGGGTCTGTATGTTATAACTGGAACTTAGAAAATTCAAGTCTCCCTTTTTTTCTGGGTCTGTATGTTATAATTGGAACTTAGAACACTCAGGTGGCCAATTTTTTTATGGGGCCTATATGTTATAACTGGAACTTAGAAAATTCAAGTGACCCAATTTTTTTCTGGGCCTGTATGTTATAACTGGAACTTAGAACATTCAGGTGGCCCAATTTTTTATGGGGCCTATATGTTATAACTGGAACTTAGAAAATTCAAGTGGCCCAATTTTTTTTCTGGGTCTGTATGTTATAACTGGAACTTAGAAAATTCAAGTCTCCCTTTTTTTTCTGGGTCTGTATGTTATAATTGGAACTTAGAACACTCAGGTGGCCAATTTTTTTATGGGGCCTATATGTTATAACTGGAACTTAGAAAATTCAAGTGACCCAATTTTTTTTCTGGGCCTGTATGTTATAACTGGAACTTAGAACATTCAGGTGGCCCAATTTTTTATGGGGCCTATATGTTATAACTGGAACTTAGAAAATTCAAGTGGCCCAATTTTTTTTCTGTGTCTGTATGTTATAACTGGAACTTAGAAAATTCTAGTCGCTCAATTTTTTTTTCTGGGTCTGTATGTTATAACTGGAACTTAGAACATTCAGGTGGCCCAATTTTTTTTATGGGGCCTATATGTTATAACTGGAACTTAGAAAATTCAAGTGACCCAATTTTTTTTCTGGGTCTGTATGTTATAACTGGAACTTAGAACATTCAGGTGGCCCAATTTTTTATGGGGCCTATATGTTATAACTGGAACTTAGAAAATACAAGTGGCCCAATTTTTTTCTGGGTCTGTATGTTATAACTGGAACTTAGAACATTCAGGTGGCCCAATTTTTTATGGGGCCCATATGTTATAACTGGAACTTAGAAAATTCAAGTGGCCCAAATTTTTTTCTGGGTTTGTTTGTTATAACTGGAACTTAGAAAATTCAAGTGGCCCAATTTTTTTCCTGGGTCTGCATATTATAACTGGAACTTAGAAAATTCAGGTGGCTCAATGTTTTTTTCCTGGGTCTGTATGTTACAACTGAAACTTAGAAAATTCAAATGGCCCAAATTTTTTCTGGATCTGTATGTTATAACTGGAACTCAGAAAATTCAGGTGGCCCAGTTTCTTTTCCTGGGTCTATATGTTATAACTGGAACTTAGAAAATTCAAGTGGCCCAATTTTTTTGAGTACGTATGTTATAACTGGAACTTAGAAAATTCAGGTGGCCCAAATATTTTTCTGGGTCTGTATGTTATAACTGGGACTTAGAAAATTCAAGTGGCCCAAATTTTGTTTCTGGGTCTGTTGGTTATAACTGGAACTTAGAAAATTCAAGTGGCCCAAATTTTTTTCTGGGCCTGTATGTTATAACTGGAACTTAGAAAATTCAGGTAGCCTAGTTTTTTTTTCATGGGCCTGTATGTTACAACTGAAACTTTGAAAATTCAAGTGGCCCAAATTTTTTCTGCATCTGTATGTTATAACTGGAACTTAGAAAATTCAGGTGGCCCAGTTTTTTCCTCGTTCTGTATGTTATAACTGAAACTTAGAAAATTCAAGTGGCCCAATTCTTTTCTGGATCTGTATGTTATAACTGGAACTTAGAAAATTCAAGTGGCCCAAAATTATTTTCTGGGTCTGTATGTTATAACTGGAACTTAGAAAATTCAGGTGGCCCAAATTTTGTTTCTGGGTCTGTATGTTATAACTGGAACTTAGAAAATTCAAGTGGCCCAATTTTTTTTCTGGGTCTGTATGTTATAACTGGAACTTAGAAAATTCAAGTGGCCCAAATTTTTTCTGGATCTGTATGTCATAACTGGAACTTAGAAAATTCAGTTGGCCCAGTTTTTTTTTTCCTGGGTCTGTATGTTACAACTGAAACTTAGAAAATGCAAGTGGCCCAAATTTTTTCTGGATCTGTATGTTATAACTGGAACTTAGAAAATTCAGGTGGCCCAGTTTTTTTCTGGGTCTGTATGTTATAACTGAAACTTAGAAAATTCAAGTGGCTCAATTTTTTTTGGGTCTGTATGTTATAACTGGAACTTAGAAAATTCAAGTGGCCCAAATTTTTTTCTGGGTCTGTATGTTATAACTGGAAATTAGAAAATTCAAGTGGCCCAAATTTTGTTTCTGGGTCTGCTTGTTATAACTGGAACTTAGAAAATTCAGGTGGCCCATTTTTTTTCCTGGGTCTGTATGTTGCAACTGGAACTTAGAAAATTCAAGGGGCCCAAATTTTTTTTCTGGGTCTGTATGTTATAACTGGAACTTAGAAAATTCAGGTGGCCCAAATTTTGTTTCTGCGTCTGTATGTTATAACTGGAACTTAGAAAATTCAAGTGGCCCAAATTTTTTTCTGGGTCTGTATGTTATAACTGGAACTTAGAAAATTCAGGTGGCCCAAATTTTGTTTCTGGGTCTGTATGTTATAACTGAAACTTAGAAAATTTAAGTGGCCCAAATTTTTTTCTTGGTCTGTATGTTATAACTGGAACTTAGAAAATTCAGGTGACCAAATTTTGTTTCTGGGTCTGTATGTTATAACTGAAACTTAGAAAATTCAAGTGGCCCAAATTTTTTCTGGATCTGTATGTTATAACTGGAACTTAGAAAATTCAGGTGGCCCAGTTTTTTTTCCTGGATCTGTATGTTATAACTGGAACTTAGGAAATTCAAGTGGCCCAATTTTTTTGGGTCTATGTTATAACTGGAACTTAGAAAATTCAGGTGGCCCAAATTTTTTTCTGGGTCTGTATGTTATAACTGGAACTTAGAAAATTCAAGTGGCCCAAATTTTGTTTCTGGGTCTGTATGTTATAACTGGAACTTAGAAAATTCAAGTGGCCCAAATTTTTTTCTGAGTCTGTATGTTATAACTGGAACTTAGAAAATTCAGGTGGCCCAAATTTTTTTCTGGGTCTGTATGTTATAACTGGAACTTAGAAAATTCAGGTAGCCCAAATTTTGTTTCTGGGTCTGTATGTTATAACTGGAACTTAGAAAATTCAAGTGGCCCAAATTTTGTTTCTGGGTCTGTACAGTCTTAGAAAAACGTTTTGTCACACAGATACTTTATAAGTCCCAGAAAGGAGGCAGTGCGCATGATCAGACATACAACGAAACAAAACTAATTTTTATTACCTCAACTAGTCCTCTTGTGAACCAGGTCCTATGATCATGAGCACTGACTCCTTTCCGGGACTTATAAAGTATCTATACAACAAAACTTTTTTTTTCAAAAACTGTACATATCGCAATGAGCCATCCTTAATATATATATTTTTTAATTCTAGCCAGTTAAACGCAACTGCCTAAAAACGGATTCAGTATCCATCTGTGATAGTCGTAGTTTTTCAGAGTTTCTTCCGGAAAAGTACTTAGAAAGCTGTTGTTCAAAATTATGCAAAATTAATTGCATGTCCATAGAAACAAGCTTAGTATTTGTTGTATAATACAGTACGTAGCTAATTTTTCTACGAGTTCTTTAATATACTGAAATTTATCAAATTTGTTTTTATCAAGTGATGTCGACCAGAAATCAAGATTCTTTATAAATCTGGAGATCTTCTCTGGCTGTTATGTTAACATCTTGGCTTTGCAAGCTACTATTCAAGAAAAAATATAACAGCCAGCAAGGCCAGTCTAAGAAGCCAAAATGTTTGGGAAGCACTACTAGAGGATGGGTTTAAATTCTTTAAAAACAATGTTAAAGATAAAATTATTACAGAAAGAGATGACAGAGGTCTCTACTGAGCTCAGCTTATGCCGATAGCCCGCAAATATGAAGGCCAATAGAAAGCAGCGTCTTGCGGAGGAATACAAAAGCTATCACGTGGTTTTGTTTGCTCACTTTTGAGTAATAACGCGGAAAAATATATTAGATGAGAGGATAGCTAAGTGAATGAGGCAGAGAACTGTCACAAGTTCAGAGTGTGTTACATGAGAGGATAGCTAAGTGACATGAGGCCAATAATGAATATGACAAGTTTAGAGTGTGTTACATGAGAGGATAGCTAAGTGACATGAGATCGAGGGCTGTGACAAGTTTAGAGTGGATTAGATGAGGGAATAACTAAATGACATGAGACCAAGAACTGTCACAAGTTCAGAGTGTGTTACATGAGAGGATAGCTAAGTGACATGAGGCCAATAATGAATATGACAAGTTTAGAGTGGGTTATATGAGAGGATAGCTAAGTGACATGAGATCGACGGCTGTGACAAGTTTAGAGTGGATTAGATGAGGGGATAACTAAGTGACATGAGACCGAGAACTGTCACAAGTTCAGAGTGTGTTACATGAGAGGATAGCTAAGTGACATGAGGCTAAAGAATATGACAAATTTAGAGTGAGTTATATGAGAGGATAGCTAAGTGACATGAGACCGAGGGCTGTGACAAGTTTAGAGTGGATTAGATGAGGGGATAACTAAGTGACATGAGACCGAGAACTGTCACAAGTTCAGAGTGTGTTACATGAGAGGATAGCTAAGTGACATGAGGCCAATAATGAATATGACAAGTTTAGAGTGGGTTACATTAGAGGATAGCTAAGTGATATGAGATCGAGGGCTGTGACAAGTTTAGAGTGGGTTACATGAGAGGATAGCTAAGTGACATGAGGCCAAAGAATGTGACAAGTTCAGAGTGTGTTAGATGAGAGGATAGCTAAGTGACATAAGGACAAAGAATATGACAAGTTTAGAGTGGGTTACATGAAAGGCTAGCTAAGTGACATGAGGCCAAAGAATATGACAAGTATAGAGTGGGTTACATGAGAGGATAGCTAAGTAAGATGAGGTCAAAGAATATGACAAGTTTAGAGTGGGTTACATGAGAGGATAGCTAAGTGACATGAGGCCAAAAAATGTGACAAGTTCAGAGAGTGTTAGATGAGAGGATAGCTAAGTGACATGAGGCCAAAGAATATGACAAGTTTAGAGTGGGTTACATGAGAGGATAGCTAAGTGACATGAGGTCAAAGAATATGACAAGTTCAGAGTGTGTTACATGAGAGGCTAGCTAAGTGACATGAGGCCAAAGAATATGACAAGTTTAGAGTGGGTTATATGAGAGGCTAGCTAAGTGACATGAGGCCAAAGAATATGACAAGTTTAGAGTGGGTTACATGAGAGGCTAACTAAGTGACATGAGGCCAAAGAATAGGACAAGTTTAGAGTGGGTTACATGAGAGGCTAGCTAAGTGACATGAGGTCAAAGAATATGACAAGTTTAGAGTTGGTTACATGAGAGGCTAACTAAGTAACATGAGGCCAAAGAATATGACAAGTTTAGAGTGGGTTACATGAGAGGATAGCTAAGTGACATGAGGTCAAAAAATATGACAAGTTTAGAATGGATTACATGAGAGGGCAGCTAAGTAACATGAGGTCAAAGAATGTGACAAGTTCAGAGTATGTTACACGAGAGGATAGCTAAGTAACATGAGGTCGAAGAATGTGACAAGTTCAGAGTATGTTAAATGAGAGGATAGCTAAGTAACATGAGGTCGAAGAATGTGACAAGTTCAGAGTATGTTACATGAGAGGATAGCTAAGTAACATGAGGTCGAAGAATGTGACAAGTTTAGAGTATGTTACATGAGAAGATAGCTAAGTAACATGAGGTCAAAGAATATGACAAGTTCAGAGTATGTTACATGAGAGGATAGCTGAGTAACATGAGGTCGAAGAATGTGACAAGTTCAGAGTATGTTACATGAGAGGATAGCTGAGTAACATGAGGTCGAAGAATGTGACAAGTTCAGAGTATGTTACATGAGAGGATAGCTGAGTAACATGAGGTCGAAGAATGTGACAAGTTCAGAGTATGTTACATGAGAGGATAGCTAAGTAACATGAGGTCGAAGAATGTGACAAGTTCAGAGTATGTTACATAAGAGGATAGCTAAGTAACATGAGGTCAAAGAATATGACAAGTTCAGAGTATGTTACATGAGAGGATAGCTGAGTAACATGAGGTCGAAGAATGTGACAAGTTCAGAGTATGTTACATGAGAGGATAGCTAAGTAACATGAGGTCGAAGAATGTGACAAGTTCAGAGTATGTTACATGAGAGGATAGCTAAGTAACATGAGGTCGAAGAATGTGACAAGTTCAGAGTATGTTACATAAGAGGATAGCTAAATAACATGAGGCCAAAGAATGTTACAAGTTTAGAGTGGGTTAGATTGTGGGATAACTGGCAGGAGACTTAGGACTCTGACAAGGTTAGAATTAATTCCGCTCAATTTTAATAGTTTGTACGAAATCCCCAAGTGAAATCTAGAAGTTCTATATAAAATTCGTCACAAAAACGCGCCGTCAGCTAAAGTAAATAATTACCCAGAGGGACTCGACGCGTTGACAATGCTTACAATAGAGAAAGAATTTATTGCTGACATTGTGAACTTCAATGAAAAAGTGATTTTAAAAAAAAGGTTGCTGAGCAGAAAGCACGAGAGCAAACTCGTTCTTTAAGTGTCAATTTTATACACGAGTTCCACAATAAAATATGTTGCTTATTATGTTTTGTAATCTAAACAAAGGTTAACTCCTTTTTCACAAAGTTATTTAAGACATATTAGCCCCTGCAAAATTGGGGACCACTTGACGGCAATGAGTATATGTACTTTCAACGGAACTTAATAATAGATGGGATTAACTGAAACAAAAATCACCTACCTATTAATGAGAATATATATGTTGACCTACTTCTGGACACACATCCACTCCAAGTAGAGCTGCAGAAAGCAGATAAACTGCAGCAGTTCCATTGATTATATAGAAAATGCATGCTTTGTTGTGAGATGGCCGTAGGATATACTATTCTTTTCAAAATTGGAAGAAACACCGATAATCATTCAGTGAAATCTGTAAATTGATAACGTTATATATTACGACTAGATCTACTACAGTTACGGTTACAAAATTATTCCCAAATTGGTTATGGTTAACACTATTCTTAAAAGTAATAGTTAACATAGTTACTAAATTTATTCATGTATATATACAGTATAATTCGTTTGTAATTATTAAGGCATTACTAATTATTTCTTCATTTATTTAATGACCTATCTACTTAGTACATAATTTTTTCGCTAATTACTAGTTAATTTAATATATTAACCTGAATACTTATATATTTTTCGCTAATTACTAATTCATTTGTTTAAATATTGATCTAACTAATTAAATATTATTTGCTAATTACCAATTCATTTATTTATCTATCGATTTAACTACTTAAATATGTATTTTTTGCTAATTACCAATTCATTTATTTTTATATCGACCTAACTGCTTAGATATTTTGGGCTAATTACCAATTCATTTATTCATATATCGACCTAATTACTTATATATTCTTCTCTAATTACCAATTCATTTATTTATATATCGACCTAATTACTTATATATTCTTCGCTAATTACCAATTCATTTATTTATATATCGACCTAATTACTTACATATTCTTCTCTAATTACCAATTCATTTATTTATATATCGAGCTAATTACTTACTTATTCTTCGCTAATTACAATTCATTTATTTATATATCGGCCTAATTACTTACATATTCTTCTCTAATTACCAATTCATTTATTTATATATCGACCTAATTACTTATATATTCTTCTCTAATTACCAATTCATTTATTTATATATCGACCTAATTACTTATATATTCTTCTCTAATTACCAATTCATTTATTTATATATCGACCTAATTACTTATATATTCTTCGCTAATTACCAATTCATTTATTTATATATCGACCTAACTACTTACATATTCTTCTCTAATTACCAATTCATTTATTTATATATCGAGCTAATTACTTACTTATTCTTCGCTAATTACAATTCATTTATTTATATATCGGCCTAATTACTTACATATTCTTCTCTAATTACCAATTCATTTATTTATATATCGACCTAATTACTTATATATTCTTCTCTAATTACCAATTCATTTATTTATATATCGACCTAATTACTTATATATATTCTTCGCTAATTACCAATTCATTTATTTATATATCGACCTAACTGCTTACATATTCTTCGCTAATTACCAATTCATTTGTATATTGACCTAACTAATATATTCTTCGCCAACTATTTATTAATTTATATTTATATATACATCGACCTTACTATTTATAGGTCTATAGGCTATTCTTCTCTAAATTGCGATGTACCAATATTGAATATTGACAACGAATAAGGTCGTCCATCTTCAGGTCATTTCAATGTCAGTAAGGTCATCATTCATGAAAGTACACATTTCGTTACCGTATTTAGAGTAAGTCGTACTACCTAGATACCAGACTTAGTTTTCAATATATTGTGAGTAACGTCATGAGTGTACTTAAATTTAACATCCTTATATCCCACATATATTCAAGTTACAGGACATTAAACTAAAATATATTCGCTCTATGTAGCTACGTATAACATGAAATGATCCTTAACCTCTCATATCAATCATTGCCACTAATAATGACTATAAATAAATTAGCTGACTCAAAGATGGTCAATATTAAAACTCCAAATGTTACTGTTACCTGCAATGGCTCATTCTCTTCACAAAATTAATATTAAGCTTTAATATATTCAATTAAATAACGAAATTTCAAACTACGTATTTATTAAACTTCCTACATGGCACACATGATTGACTCAACGTAAAGATATATTATAAAAAGCACAAGATATGATTAGCGCTCCTATAGCTTAAAACGAAAAATCTTTGCAATAACTTATCGAACTTTGTGAAGATGTCTCTGTGTCCACTGTTCACTTTCTGTCCGCAAACTCAACATTGAATCCATCGAGGAAATAACCTATAAATTGTATCAACAGTTTTTAACATCAATTGTAAATCATCTCAACCAACTATTGCAGTACGTTATCTTCATTAGAATTCTACTCAATATAAAGATAATAGCTACCAAGAAATTTTACAGTGATCAACTACCAAACATTGCTTAACATCAATGAAGACAATCTAATTTCGGAATCAAAAGCAAATCGCTTGATCTTCATGTATATTCATCAAAGAAATAAGATACTAGTTGGCTGACTGTCCGGAATAACATTAAGTAGAAAATGTTAATTTCTCATACTCACTGCCATTTTTACGATGAGACAAAAATACTTCCAAGAACACCTCTATTACGGTACTAGGGTTACAATCGTACCATACATAAAACTGGTCACCGAAGACATGCAACTAATTTTGCTACTTAAACTGGATCTATTCACAAAAGAAGTAATATGGTAGACAAATGGACAAAAATACATGCAAAATTTCTAGCTTGAGCAATACTTTGAAATAAAGAAAAACGCTTCTCTTCTCATTGGATTAACAGAGGGTGAAATAGTTACCTTCAACTAATGCATTAATTAATTTTCAAACTTCCCCTAAAATAGGGGTTGCCCTGAAGGACAAAGTATACCAAATATACAAGTATTAGTAAAGACGTACAATTTTATGAAAATGTTTTCATGAGAAATATAATTATTATTATTGTGTTATTAATTTACTATACTGTACTCAATTGTTTACAGAGAACATGTATGTAAATAGCCGGGATAAACTCTGTACCCTTCAACACTTCCATTTAATTCTAACTGGTGTAAGAACGGTGATACATGTATTCCACATTCCGGTACGGTATGCAATTTTATCCGATGGTTTATAGTTTATCGAGAATTTTCAATCATCATTAGAATATAACTTTCATGTCTATAGCTTGTGTTTGTGAAATTTCTTCACGTAAAACGTCTGTACTCCACCTATAAGATGAAAAAAAAATTGTAACGTTTCGACATGAAGCTTTGACGTCACTCATAGTACCATGGAAACAAAGTATTAAGCTGAACTTCGTAGCTCGTGGTTTTCCACGGCTCTCTTTCACTCCATTCTTTATTTAATGTGCCTCGAGTTTCCCACCCTTCCCAAAATCAGGCCCTCATGGCAGAAAGGGCATATTTTATTAGAGCCACCTCATAGCCAATTTGGCTAGTCTTCTAAATTGAGACAACTCATCCTACCTGTGGTTTACCGTGGTTTTCCTAAGACGCTGTCGAGATACGCCCTAAAAGAAATGGGCTACGGAGCTATACTTCCCTTCACACGCACAAATTTCGGCATTTTCAAATTAAAGGCTTCTGATATAGGAGTCTTGGTTTTCGTAATTTGCCTTCGGTACTCTAGGAAGAATTTATTCGAGTGTTATCGCACAGCGCAAGGGCTCGAGCCCTTTTCTTGCGAGAACTGTGCTGTCCCCCTCTCCATTGTCCAGGTTTTTAACATTTTCGGCGATCCTACCCTGCTGCTCTGTCGTACTTCGTCCCCATTCTTCATGTTGCAACTATTCCGTTACGTAATTTTATGTCATTTTTGGCTTTCCCCTTCAAAAATTCTCTAAATGTTCCTTCGTAAATGGAATGGCGAAAATTGGAATGAGACAAGTGGCCAACAAGCTTGGAGCTCACATATACACTTCCTTTCAGCCCTCAATTTCCCTTGCAATGACGCGTTTTCTAGTACTGGTACCTTTTAAATATCTCTCCTTCCGTCTTCATTCATTCATTCATTCATTCATTCATTCATTCATTCATTCGAGCTTTCCACACGACGCGATGGTCCTCTTCCTCATGTGGTACCTATTAGATTCTATCCATTTTCGGATTTTCCCCTTTAGAATTTAAATAAGTTCCTTCAATTCAACGAAACTGTATTAAAAAAATGTGAGGCAAGTGAGTCGACAGGCTTGGAGTTTACATATATTATTCCTCACAGGCAGAGTTTCCAGACATCCTGGATTTCCCAGGATTGTTCTGGATTTTAATGTCCTTTATCCTGAAATGAGTTATATTTGTCCTGAAATATCAAAAAATTGTAAAGATACAATTTTTTCTTACTTTTATAAAATTATTTTAAAAATTAGTTATTCATTTTTTTCCAAGACCCTGTCCAACCTATGTTCAACGTCGTCATCAATGCCTTCTGTCAGGTTCTATTGAAATAAAAACGATAATACTATAGCATGTATTACGTATTACATCTTTATTCTATTTGGATATGTATAAGAATGGAGCGTGTGAAATGGGCAGACAGAATAAGAAATAAAGCTGCGGACGAGGAAAGAATAATGCTGAAACTGATCAGAAAGAGAAAAAGAAATTGGTTGGGCCACTGGCTAAGAAAGAAACCGACTACTGAAGGCTGCACTGGAAGGAATGGCGAACAGAAGGAAAGTTCGAGATAGAAAAAGATATCAGATGATAAATATTAAGATACATGGATCATATGCGGAGACTAAGAGGAAGGCAGAAGATAGGAAAGATTGGAGAATGCTGAGTTTGCAGTGAAAGACCTACTATTGTACAGAAAACAATGAATGAATATTTATTCTTTGCTCCCTTTGGAAATTGATTATTGATACGACTTAAACGCTGTATCATGCACTTTTTCTGTATAGATCACGCTGTAATACATTATTTTTCAATAATAATTCAAAAGAAATTCCATAACATACCAAAAATGTAACAAAATTAAAAGTTTAGGCAGGCTCTATACATTTAGTTTAAATCCATAAAACGAATAAAATCAGTTGTATTACAAATTGTATTAATTCAAATGTGTAGTCACGTTTAGGTACGCAGTAGGCCCTATCATTCATTACCTGTCCTAGATTCCTCATGGAAGGATCTGGCAACACTGCTCACAGTACGCGCGATCGTATACCTTTTAAGTATCTGCCCTCCCGTTTCCCTCTTGTCATTGCGTCATTCCATACGCTCCACCTCGCGCCTTTTAAGCCTTTAATAGGACAGCACTATCCTCCCTGTGGTAATATTCATTAATCTAAACATCACATACCAAGAATAAAGACGTTTCCCGTAGTATTCCAAGAGATTTTATAAAATCCCCGTCAATATTTCTCTTTAAATAACATACTGTAGTAGGCCTAAAATAAGGAATCATATATGTAGGCCTACATCTCTGTACATTTCGTACAATTCTCAATTCGACAGCAGATGAGTTTATTTGAAAGAGATTTCTTACCAAACAGGCCGGGGCTATAGCCTAGCAGATCCTGTCCTGAGAGATTTGTGATGCAAATCGGTCTCCGCTGTCTTTTTCATTCTACCATTGCTTCATAATAATCTAGTCATTAAATTACTTACTCTGAATAGTCTCTGTAGTCACTAAAAATTACACCACCGCATATGACAAATAATTGAGACAGTAAAACATTTAGAACAAAATTCTGACCAAAAAACACATTTTCAACTATCACAGGTATGCAATTGTTAAGATTCGTCGCAATTCCGATCCTGGGGGGAAAAAAAGAAAGTATTCTAATATGGGGCATTTACTGGTAACTATGGAAACCGTTTTGTATTTAACTTAAAGATGGATATTGAAATAAAGACACTATTAAAAGGTATATAAAACTCGTTTACCTCTTCAAATAATCCACTTTACACTAAAATATGCTGCTAAGTGAATCATCTTGCTGACTGGTTGGATGATCGTTCACCTCTGCTGAGACAAGTGGATATGAAGCCAGCAGTCTGCTAGTCGCTATCGTATTATTATTATTATTATTATTATTATTATTATTATTATTATTATTATTATTAAATACAGAATGTATCTAAATTCAATACTCAAAGTTTTAGGGATGATACAAGAGACCAAAACAAACGTTGTTCTTAAATTACTATAGGTCGAAAACCAATTATTAAATGAAAAACCAGAAACTGTTCTGTACTGTAAGGAATAAAGAATACAGTTGTAACGTTACTTATGACATTCATTCCTCAAAATCATTTCAATTTGTAATCATTTACAGAAACTATTAAAAAATGCAGCCTTCTGCGTGAATACAAATTCTAAAATGATGTTTCATTGCCTGTCGTACATGTTCAAAGACTCCAGCCATGTGCTGTAGAGCGTCGGCAGCTGCAAGTACCTGAGTGACGAGCTCTTCCTTTGATTCAATTGGAGAATTGGAGTCTCGTACACTAGACTCTTCAAGTACCCCCCTCCCACACACACAAAAGTCAAGTGAGGTGAGGTCGGGAGAACGAGCAGGCCATTTTATGGGTCCACTGCAGCCAATCCACTATCATCATCATTATCATCACTATTACTAATTATTATTATTATTATTATTATTATTATTATTATAAATCTCTGCCAAATCCAAAGAGATTGCATATAAGTCACTAGTTCGTCCAGTAATGGAATATGGTGCTGCATGTTGGAATCCTTACAGATTAGGACATATTAAGACATTGGAAAAGATTCAAAAACGGGCTCTCAAGCATTATCGTAATAGTTCAACATCAAAATGGGACACACTCACGGACAGGAGAACGCGAATTCGATTATGCGCAATTTTCAAAACATACAGAGGTGAGCCTCCCTGGAGAGAAATAATAAATAGGTTGCAGCCGCCAAATTACTCTTCAAGGAACGACCATTCACATAAATTGAAAGAAAGAAGACAGAGGACGGACACTGGAAAGTTTTCTTTTCTCAATTGTTCTATCAGGGACTGGAATGCTTTACCTGCAGACTTACCAAAGGTATTACCAATAACCAAAAATGTATTTAAAAATAGGCACTTTATTAATAGACGGTAATATATTATACACACTATTTAAAGGGTGTAATAGATGTTTTGTTATTTGAAGTGTTGTGTCAGTGAAGAAGTGTGTTGTATCAGTGAAATGTGTTGTGACAGTGAAGTGTGTTTGTGTCAGTGAAGTTTTATAGTTTATAGTGGTAGTGCAAAGTATTTGAACAGTGAAATGTTTTTTAAGTGTTAATAAAATCAAGATAGTGTCAGTGAAATGTGTCATAGTTTCAGTACAGTGAGTTGACAGCGAAATGAGTGTAGTACTGAAAGGTACTTGTGCGTGTATGAACATATCATACTCATGGGTTTTAGTTCGAACTTAAGGTTAAGATACAAATTAGATTTACTTTAAATGTTATCTTAAGCGATTATGCTTTATTTAATTTAGGAAGCTCCTTATCAATATTATTTTACCATTATTATGATTTATTATTAGTATTAATTATAATTAATTTATTATTAATTGTCATTATTGAGTGTAATTAGTTACCACTGCTACCGGGTATTTACCCATTTCTAGTGTGAATAAATACATTATTATCATTATTATTATTATTATTATTATTATTATTATTATTGTTATACTTACTGGCTTTTAAGGAACCCGGAGGTTCATTGCCACCCTCACATAAGCCCGCCATTGGTTCCTATCTTGAGCAAGATTAATCCAGTCTCTACCATCATATCCCACCTCCCTCAAATCCATTTTAATATTATCTTCCCATCTACGTCTCGGCCTCCCCAAAGGTCTTTTTCCCTCCGGCCTACCAACTAACACTCTATAAGCATTTATGGTTTCGCCCATACATGCTACATGCCCTGCCCATCTCAAACGTCTGGATTTAATGCACCTAATTATGTCAGGTGAAGAATACAATGCGTACAGCTCTGCGTTGTGTAACTTTCTCTATTCTCTTGTAACTTCATTCCTCTTAGCCCCAAATATTTTCCTAACAACCTTATTCTAAAACACCCTTAATCTCTGTTCCTCTCTCAAAGTGAGAGTCCAAGTTTCACAGCCATACAGAACAACCGGTAATATAACTGTTTATAAATTCTAACTTTCAGATTTTTTGACAGCAGACTGGATGATAAAAGCTTCTCAACCGAATAATAACAGGTATTTCCCATATTTATTCTGCGTTTAATTTCCTCCCGAGAGTCATTTATATTTGTTACTGTTGCTCCAAGATATCTGAATTCTTCCACCTCTTCAATTATTATTATTATTATTATTATTATTATTATTATTATTATTATTATTATTATTAAATCGCATCAATACCAAACAACGTACAAAGTTTAAAATACTATAAAATTAAATAAATTAGTTTATACTTACACAATGTATCTAAAGATAAAAATTATTTTTTTATTGTCCCTGGAGTCCTACATCTGGTACTCACTTGCTGAGCATTACAAAACAAAGACTTCAAATACGAGAATAAAAGTAGGTACACAGAAATATCAAAGGGGCATTTCCAAAAGTGGTACACTGTAGGCAGATGTAGAACTATGGGAAAAACACGGCGAAACAAGAATTTCTAGCTAGACACATTCAAAAAGCACGTTATTTCTATGTAACATATATGAATAAATTCCGGAGAAGTGAGGAGGGAAATCTTGAGAGGAGCTACCCAAATTAACAAAAACCCTGATAACACACTGAGTATGAAAAGACCATGCAATGTAATTTTTTAAAATTAAGTACAGCCAATAATATTACTTTACCTTAGTTCTTCACATCAGATTACAATTCTGAAAAAAGAATTTATACTGTATTAAATTATATTTAAAATACAAAATCTAATGAAATATGTGGACCATTTTCCTCGTAAAATTAAACTTTATTCTGAACTGAAAGTTATTCCTCGCTGAAAACCGTCCAGATATTTTATAACTTAAAATGAATATCAACAATTTTCCCCTTGCGCTCGTGATTTGTACTGTTATTATATAAATGTAAAAAAATAACACTAATGGCCAGTTTGTCCAAGTAATGTTTAATTTTGCTTAACGAATGTTAAATTAACAGTCTGTTTATTTTTAAAGCTTTGTTAATGTATTTTCCATTTGTTCAACATAATTTTGTTTAAGATAACCAACACTTAACTATAACATCTGTTAGCACTATTTTAACTACTCAACAGCAGTTGATAATGATTCTACACATGTAAGACAATTTTTGATTGGCTAAAATTAATCTTTAAATTCTATATTATAGAGTGAGTGATGAAACGTGCATAAAATGACAACCTGTTATAGTAGGCCACGCTCCATAAACAAACAGTTGACAAATGAAAGTTGTAGGTGACGTGCTGAATAATAATTACAAAGTAAGGTTATATTTCCTCATTGCTATTATGGATACGAAATACGAAAGAAATAAAATAACACTGATGTATTTAAACAGTCCAAAGTATTTTTTAAATGTTATATTACCGGTCATATGGTAAACATTCCCTACAGAGAGACACAAAATATTAATTTCGCAACTTCTGTTCGAACAGCTGTGGAGACATCGGCCATATTTAACTAACTGTTAAACGATTTAACTGCCCGAAATCCTAGATTTAAAATTAACAAACTGTTAATAATCTGTTAAACCAAACTGGTGTTGAAAACATACAATTTTATTAATTAAACTGTTTAGAGTTTAACAGTCGTTAAATTTTCTAACAATAGTTGGAAAAACCGGCCATAAAACTTAAATTATAGTCAATTGGATACAAGGAAGTTATTTATAAATTAATTATCAACTATTTTGTTGAGATAATTTATTTTGATATGTAGACCTAAAAAGATGACGGAAAAATTATACAAAACAATTTTTTTTTTGTTTCTTTTTTTCAAGTATATTTTACATTCAAACTAAGCTGCCTACTGACACACAATGTTAATGTATACAAATATGTACAAACTTCCCACTTTATTGCTGCTGCTAGGCCAGGGGAATCCAAAAGCAATTTGTACCTGTGAGTACTTCACAGGGCATGGCACTACAAACGTAACAGAAACAAACAATGAACAAAACTCAAGTGTGCCAACACCCACTCGGCCTCTGTGAAGCACAGGGGTAAGTGACAACACGCTAAGTTAATGAGGCACCAAGGTACTTAGGCCAAGCTGTAACCGGATCACCGCAATTCATTTATTCATTAAAAAAAAAGTCGTGTATAATTTTATTGAGAATTTTTTACAGTGATCCATCGCATGCTGTCACTTCCTCTGTGCATGAACAAAACACGGCTTACTTGTACTTAAAAAATATTTGTGAGTAAAAATGTAAAAGTGCGCAGGCTGAAAGAAACGATCCATCCTCACTCAGTCTGACCTCGAATACTGACCGTTACCACACAATGTATATGTATTTATAAAAAGTCTGGGGAACCGCACTAATCACGAGTTCGCCCGACACTTCTCTCAGGACCCACGGCTGCCAACCTGAAAGTACCATCTACAGCTTATTCCTAGCATCTATACAATAGCTCTTTTACAATCATGTTGGCAGGAATGTTGATAATATCTTAACTATGGCTGGCAAATCTATGAGCAATTATACTTCTCATTTTATTTTTTTGTAAAGTTGGCTCCGCTTACAAGCTTAACATTAAGCCCTACAATGGCCAAAGGCAGAAGTCGAGCAACTGTCCCCAACCTGGTTACTGCAGGAGGGGGTAGTGCGATCCGATATCCGTGCCTCGCCACTGCGTCACAAATTAACAAGATCCTGAGAACGCGGCAGCATGCCCCCCCCTCGACGCTAACGTATGTACAGTACTGGAATGCAGCGTCTAGTTCTCCTATGAATATAGCATGACGACTTGTTGAGCATTAGAATTCTTACTAGTCTCTTTTTTTTTTGCCTACAAATCCACAAAAAGTTAACACCTAGGTCATGACGAAGGAAGGAAGAAAGATATATAGGTAATGGGACAGACAGCAAATAAGAGAGATTACATGGAATGTCATTCTTGCTGGAATGTGTTTTTCGTTGTTCCTCGCATGGGTAATACAAAGTTTAGGCCTTCTCAAGTAAGTGGCAAGGTGGTCCAGAAACATCGGGGCTCATTGACTGTGGAGCCTGCTGCCCCCTCCTTGAGTCTTTGGCACTGCTCCCACGATGCGCACACGAGTCACCAACCGGGTGTCAGAGAACTGAGGCGGAGGAGCGAGCACTTCTTCCGGACCCCCACTCCCGTTGTTTGACGCTCCCAGAAACTCCGGAGGAGGAGGAACCACCAAATCGCCTTCGGCCTCTCCTTCTCCTTCCATAGGAGGAGGGAGCTGTGCAAGCGACACCGCGTTCCGCGTTAGGATTCCTCCGGAAAGAGCCGCCCTCTGTCGACCGGAGGGGAGGGTCATCGCCGAGCCCTGCTTCTGCATGTCCAGCGGCCCCTTCTCGTCGGGCGCGGAGCCTCCGGATCCTTCCGAAGATCTTCCGTCATCGAAGCCACTCGGTGGTCCCACAGGAACATCCTGGTCGGAACTAACCCCGCTCGAGGAGTTGTCCCCATCTTCTCCGGTGGTCGGGTTTAGAACCAAGAAGTCGTTGGGGTACGACTTGGAACTCTTGAGCTGCGTGCGCACCTTCTGGATCTCCTCGACGCTGAAGCTGTGAGGCAGAGTCCCTGAGCTGGAGCTGCTCCCGCTAGCGTTGCTGTTCCCGCTTGTCTCCGCCCGAGTCACCACCTGGCCGCCTTCTCGCCCTCCGCCTTCCCCCTCACTCTCCGCGTCGCCTTCGCTCTCGCTCAGGCTGTAATCGGGTTCTGGGATGGGGGGAGGACCGCCTGACAGATTTGCTGCTGACGAACTGGTGGGGATACCCACCTTCTTCTTTGTCTTATTCTTCAGCTTGAGGCTTTCGCGGTTTGTGGAACTGCTGTTCGCGCTGCTGTGACTGCGAGCAGCCCCCCTGAAAGGCTGTGCGTAAGGATTGCTATTGGTATTGCTTGTCATGGAGTAAGGACCCGAGCCGGCAACTGCTGCCGACTGCTGGGATGAAGGCTTGAATGACGACGCAGAAGAGCGGAGACTATGGGACTTGCGCACCTGTGAACGAAAACCTTGTTCGTTGGTTACCAAGTCACCCAGACCCCTGGATCTCACTGCCATATCTGAGGTAAGGACAACTCTATTGCAGAATTCAACATCTCTCAATAACAATGTAACAGAGAATGGCGACTAGCAAAATTACTGTATTAACTCCAATGCAAGATACAACCACATGTTTAAAGTGGCTTGCGAAAAATCATTAAAAATTTGCTAATATTTAAACTGCAAATGGATAAATTGTTCAGGCCATAATATCATGTACTGTTTACAGAATTGTCATATATATTTAATAATAATAATAATAATAATAATAATAATAATAATAATAATAATAATAATAATAATAATAATAATAATAATAATAAGACATATTGTGAAATATTATTATTGAAACTTATCTAAGTTACCATTTAACCTGAATACATTAGAAATATAAAGATAATTACTTAGAACTATCATTTATAAAGTAAAATACAATTATTTTGATATTAAAATACTAGGACATTCGAAAAGTAATAGCAACATAGTTACTATATATATTATTTTAATGTACCGAAGTACATATGATATTTCCATGCAGATATTCTGCGTCATCATACAATGAAAGAGTAATGGAACGGAGAAAAATTCTCTCCAGCGCCAGGATTTGAACCCGGGTTTTCAGCTCTATGTACTCTTTCAACATAGTTACTGTTTCACACTAGATTACTTTTTACATTACATAGTACTTCATAATATATAGTCTCCTGCCATGTCAACAATACGTTGCCAAATTCTTGGAAGACGGCAGACTCCATCTGCAGCAGCATTTATGGATATCTCTCTCACTGATCAATATAGAGCTCTTCAGATGTCAACTCTTGATTGAAAGTGAATGCCTCGCTTCCACCCAACTTGCAATAGTTCAGTATGGTAGGACTTCTTGTAATGCCCTAAAGCACTGAGTTATGTACATGTTTTTCTCTTGTAACTTGGATTTTTGTGAAGCACCTTAGTTCGTAATTTCATGGCTGCATTGTTTGCTACAAATCAGAAACAGCCACTGTATTTACAAAACATGACTACTTCGAGACTTTCAATATTGCAAATTTATGAAACAAACGCTGCTCTATTACGTAGTATAAGATTTCAATGATCACCGCTAGGAGCACAGTTTTACAACATTGTTGCCATTACTTATCGAATGCCATAGCCCTAGTATTTACGTGGAAAGTAAATTTGTCTTAGTTAATGAATGGTCCATGTATAGGACTAATCCAAATACAATTCCTGAATTTATTAAAACTGTTGTGTTCAAAGGCTGAGAAATTAAATAACCCTCACTCTTCGTAACTGACAACAGTTAATAGTTGTGGCAGCAGTAGTAGTAATAGTAGTTGAAGTAGCAATAGTAGTAGCAGAAGCAGTATTAGTAGCAGTAATAATAGTAGCTGAAGTAGCAATAGTAGTAGCAGAAGCAGTATTAGTAGCAATAATAGTAGCAGG
Source organism: Periplaneta americana (assembly GCF_040183065.1). Lineage (NCBI taxonomy): Eukaryota > Metazoa > Arthropoda > Insecta > Blattodea > Blattidae > Periplaneta > Periplaneta americana. Next base: position 192,883,029 of record NC_091118.1, read on the forward strand.
AGTAGCAAAAGTAGTAACAGAAGCAGTATTAGTAGCAATAATAGTAGGAGTAGCAATAGTAGTAGCAGAAGCAGTATTAGTAGCAGTAATAGTAGGAGTAGCAATAGTAGTAACAGAAGCAGTATTAGTAGCAATAATAGTAGTAGGAGTAGCAATAGTAGTAGCAGAAGCAGTATTAGTAGCAATAATAGTAGTAGGAGTAGCAATAGTAGTAGCAGAAGCAGTATTAGTAGCAATAATAGTAGGAGTAGCAATAGTAGTAACAGAAGCAGTATTAGTAGCAATAATAGTAGGAGTAGCAATAGTAGAAGCAGAAGCAGTATTAGTAGCAATAATAGTGGGAGTAGCAATAGTAGTAGCAGAAGCACTATTAGTAGCAATAATAGTGGGAGTAGCAATAGTAGTAGCAGAAGCAGTAATAGTAGGAGTAGCAATAGTAGTAGTAGAAGCAGTATTAGTAGCAATAATAGTAGGAGTAGCAATAGTAGTAACAGAAGCAGTATTAGTAGCAATAATAGTAGGAGTAGCAGAAGCACTATTAGTAGCAATAATAGTAGGAGTAGCAATAGTAGTAGCAGAAGCAGTATTAGTAGCAATAATAGTAGGAGTAACAATAGTAGTAGCAGAAGCAGTAATAGTAGGAGTAGCAATAGTAGTAGTAGAAGCAGTATTAGTAGCAATAATAGTAGTAGGAGTAGCAATAGTAGTAGTAGAAGCAGTATTAGTAGCAATAATAGTAGTAGGAGTAGCAATAGTAGTAGCAGAAGCAGTATTAGTAGCAGTAACAGTAGGAGTAGCAATAGTAGTAGCAGAAGCAGTATTAGTAGCAATAATAGGAGTAGCAATAGTAGTAGCAGCAGTATTAGTAGCAATAATAGTAGGAGTAGCAATAGTAGTAGCAGAAGCAGTATTAATAGCAATAATAGTAGTAGGAGTAGCAATAGTAGTAGCAGAAGCAGTATTAGTAGCAATAATAGTAGGAGTAGCTATAGTAGTAGCAGAAGCAGTATTAGTAGCAATAATAGTAGGAGTAGCAATAGTAGTAGCAGAAGCAGTATTAGTAGCAATAATAGTAGGAGTAGCAATGGTAGTAACAGAAGCAGTATTAGTAGCAATAATAGTAGGAGTAGCAATAGTAATAGCAGAAGCAGTAATAGTAGGAGTAGCAATAGTAATAGCAGAAGCAGTAATAGTAGCAGTAATAGTAGGAGTAGCAATAGTAGTAACAGAAGCAGTATTAGTAGCAATAATAGTAGTAGGAGTAGCAATAGTAGTAGCAGAAGCAGTATTAGTAGCAATAATAGTAGTAGGAGTAGCAATAGTAGTAGCAGAAGCAGTATTAGTAGCAATAATAGTAGGAGTAGCAATAGTAGTAACAGAAGCAGTATTAGTAGCAATAATAGTAGGAGTAGCAATAGTAGAAGCAGAAGCAGTATTAGTAGCAATAATAGTAGGAGTAGCAATAGTAGTAGCAGAAGCACTATTAGTAGCAATAATAGTAGGAGTAGCAATAGTAGTAGCAGAAGCAGTATTAGTAGCAATAATAGTAGGAGTAGCAATAGTAGTAGCAGAAGCAGTAATAGTAGGAATAGCAATAGTAGTAGTAGAAGCAGTATTAGTAGCAATAATAGTAGTAGGAGTAGCAATAGTAGTAGCAGAAGCAGTATTAGTAGCAATAATAGGAGGAGTAGCAATAGTAGTAACAGAAGCAGTATTAGTAGCAATAATAGTAGGAGTAGCAATAGTAGAAGCAGAAGCAGTATTAGTAGCAATAATAGTAGGAGTAGCAGAAGCACTATTAGTAGCAATAATAGTAGGAGTAGCAATAGTAGTAGCAGAAGCAGTATTAGTAGCAATAATAGTAGGAGTAACAATAGTAGTAGCAGAAGCAGTAATAGTAGGAGTAGCAATAGTAGTAGCAGAAGCAGTATTAGTAGCAGTAATAGTAGGAGTAGCAATAGTAGTAACAGAAGCAGTATTAGTAGCAGTAATAGTAGGAGTAGCAATAGTAGTAACAGAAGCAGTATTAGTAGCAGTAATAGTAGGAGTAGCAATAGTAGTAACAGAAGCAGTATTAGTAGCAATAATAGTAGGAGTAGCAATAGTAGTTGCAGAAGCAGTATTAGTAGCAGTAATAGTAGGAGTAGCAATAGTAGTAGCAGAAGCAGTATTAGTAGCAGTAATAGTAGGAGTAGCAATAGTAGTAACAGAAGCAGTATTAGTAGCAGTAATAGTAGGAGTAGCAATAGTAGTAACAGAAGCAGTATTAGTAGCAGTAATAGTAGGAGTAGCAATAGTAGTAACAGAAGCAGTATTAGTAGCAATAATAGTAGGAGTAGCAATAGTAGTAGCAGAAGCAGTATTAGTAGCAGTAATAGTAGGAGTAGCAATAGTAGTAGCAGAAGCAGTATTAGTAGCAGTAATAGTAGGAGTAGCAATAGTAGTAACAGAAGCAGTATTAGTAGCAATAATAGTAGGAGTAGCAATAGTAGTAGCAGAAGCAACATTCGTAGCAGTAATAGTAGGAGTAGCTATAGTAGTAGCAGAAGCAGTATTAGTAGCAGTAATAATAGTAGTTGAAGTAGCAATAGTAGTAGCAGAAGCAGTATTAGTAGCAATAATAGTAGTAGGAGTAGCAATAGCAGCAGTATCAGTAGTAGTGGCAGTAACAGTAGCAATAGCAGAAATAGGAAGCAGGATGAGAAGAGGCAGAGAGGGGCGAGCATAAAAATGTGAGGAGAGAGGAGGAAATACGAAGAAGGAATAGGAAGAGCACGGTAAGAAGCAGAGAAGGAAGCAGGTTGAGAAAAATATATTTAGTGGATGGAGGAATATGAGAAAATGAGAATAAGACTCAAATAGGGTAAGATACAGAGAAAGAAGAAAAGAATGTGAAGAACAGGAATCAGGATGAGAAGAGAAGAGAAGGGAAGAAGCGAGAGGAACAGAAATTATGCGAAGAAAAGAAGAGACAGAAGTGAAAAAAAAAAGAACAAGAATTGGTAGAAAAATGTAAATGTTGATCAGGAGGAATAACTTGATGAAGTGTAGCAAGGTACGCACCTGCGGTCGTGCCGAGTGCGCTGGGAGACTACGAGATCTATAGCCAACTGACTTCACATCCTCAGGGGAGGCGTACAGTTTAGCACTGTTGGCAGGCCTGAAGCTGGACATCACTTCTCCATCCCCTGCAGCCGAACTACTTCTGCCTAATGTCGAAGTTGTCCCAGCGTTCGTTTCAACTTTGGTGTTGTTTGTCATGTTGGCATACTCTGTTGGTGCTGTGGTTCCAGGCTTCAGTGTTCCACGAGATACGTCCACCTTCACCTGCAATTTGAACTAGTTCAATAAACAACATTGCTTTTTTTGCAGCAATTCAGAGCATTTTTACACAAAATATCGTGGAATACTTTCAATTTTTTGAGAGTTAGCATTTTTCAGTTGCTGTGGAGTTGTTTGTATTGTATTGTATTTATTAACATTCCATGGTATTCATGCATTGCTTACAGCTAGAATATGGAACAAGTCAAAAAACTTAATACTATTATAAAGTCTTAATTTATAGTCACAGTCTAGATGAAACATATACAGAAGAGATTTACAATATAGTCTACTAGTACAACACAAAGTTTTAGTATCAATTTCATGAAGTGTTATTGAATGTCATGAATTCACCTACAGAATAGAAGGCGTGAGAAATTAGGTACTTCTTTAATTTGGCCCTAAATAATTTTATGTTTTGAGTTTCATTTTTTATATCGATAGGGAGGCTATTAAAAATTTTTACTGCCATATAACTTAGGCTACTCCTTTTTGATAGCACGATAGACTTGGCGATGGAGTACGAAAGTCATTTTTTGACGTGTATTTATGCTATGAACTGTTGAATTAGTTACAAAGTTTTCACGATTACATACGAGGAAGATTATTAATGAAAAGATATACTGACAAGCCATGGACATTATTTGTAGTTTTTTTTAAATAGTCCTACACGATTCCCTAGATTTGGCACCTACTATTATTCTAATTACTCTTTTTTGTAATAGAAATATACTGTTACTATCTGTGGAATTTCTCCAGAATATTATTCCAAAACTCATTACCGAGTGGAAGTATGCAAAGTATATTGTTTTTAAGGTATTGATATTTACTATCTTTTGCATAGATCTAATACCAAAAGAAGCTGAATTTAGTTTGGGGGTAATTTCTTTAATATGATTTTTCCAATTTAACACATTATCGATTTTTAAGCCAAGAAATTTGGTTGTTGTTGTTTCTAATAGGGATCTATTGTTAATTATTGCGCTAGAAATTTGCGACGTTGAATTTGGACAGGATTTAAATTGAATTATGTTAGTTTTGTTACAATTTAATACCAATTTATTGACTCGGAACCAGTCACATATTTTGAAGAGAATTTCCTCTGTTGAAGATTGGAATGTGTTGGAGTTATTGGCTGTAATTACTATACTTGTTGTGTGTGCCATCAAAACCCTACAACCAAAGTCAAAATAAACTGAAAGGTAATAGAATTAGGTCATCTTAACATGTTATGGGGGATGAGTGATCAAAGATTACAGAAGAGGACAATGACTTAAAAAATTAGTGAGTAGAGACTTCTCGCAAGACCTAGGACAAGAATGAAAGATCAGGTGAAGCAGGATATAGAGAGAAGAGGCACGTGATGGAGAGAAGTACTAAACGAAAACATATGAAATGATCGAGAAAACTGGAGGCTGCTATCTCACATTTGACCACCATAACGGGGACATGAGAAAGGATTATGATATTTTTATTCTTTGTTAAATATTTAGTGGAATTATTATTCACATAAATAAATACCTGAACGAATACGAGACCATATTTGACACAAGAATGATTATAAATAATTGATGAAATGGCGATCTTACTCGTGTTAATTGTGTATGTGCGGCTTACAGCTGTTTCGGTGGTTCTTCACACCATCCTCAGAGCATACTAGATCTCAGCGTCGATGGTTGAAAAGTGTTGAAATGTGGTGTCAAATAGTGTGTGTGTTCTGAAATTGATCTGTGTGTTGAGAATTTGATCAGGATGTGTTTTAGTGTGTCTGTATATTTCATATTGTTCTAGTATGTTGAGTTTTTGGTTTTTGGGTTGTATGTGTAGGATTTCCATGTCTGTAGGCTCTGAGGATGGTGTGAAGAAGCACCCAAACAGCTGTAAGCCGCACATGCTTACAGAATTAACACGATTAAGATCGCAATTTAATCAATTATTTATATTCAAGTGTTAACAGTAGTGTACAAAAGATTCAACATGGATTAAGAATGATTAATTAGTAACTGCGAATCCAAGAATTCATCAAAGAAGCTCGGGCAGTACCTAAAACTTGCGGTACTATGGAGTTTCAGGTTCAATGCATTAACTTTGAAGCTGATTATTACACTTCATGGTTGACTGGAATGCTATTAATGTGACTGAGCTACCTCACTACACACCTGAGCAATGACGACATAGAGCAAAACATAAAGACAGCCACAATGCCTGGGACACAAGTTACAGGTCTGCCATGTCACACTCAGGCTGTTGAAAGATGCGTAAACGTAGAGACTGATGCAGTTAAATCGGTGGGTGGACAAGAAGCTAGAGATTGCTACATTCGACCAAGACTGCGATCAAGAAAATAAATGCAACACTTCGAAAAGAAGTCTGATTACAGTGTAAATCTAACATTTGACACCGCAATATACTACGAAGGGTGGGTGCGTGGATGGATGGATGGGTGGATAGGTGAGTGGATGGATGGATGGATGGATGGGTGGGTGGGTGGATGGATGGATGGGTGGATGGGTGGCTGGATGGATGGATGGATGGATGGGTGGGTGGATGGATGGATGGATGGATGGGTGGGTGGATGGATGGATGGGTGGGTGGATGGATGGGTGGCTGGATGGATGGGTGGGTGGATGGATGGATGGGTGGCTGGATGGATGGGTGGATGGATGGGTGGTTGGATGGATGGGTGGTTGGTTGGATGGATGGATGGATGGATGGGTGGGTGGATGGATGGGTGGTTGGATGGATGGGTGGGTGGATGGATGGATGGGTGGGTGGGTGGATGGATGGGTGGGTAGATGGATGGATGGGTGGGTGGATGAATGGATGGGTGGGTGGGTAGATGGATGGATGGGTGGGTGGATGGATGGGTGGGTGGATGGGTGGGTGGATGGATGGATGGGTGGGTGGATGGGTGGGTGGATGGATGGGTGGGTAGATGGATGGATGGGTGGGTGGATGGGTAGATGGATGGATGGATGGGTGGTTGGATGGATGGGTGGTTGGATGGGTGGGTGGGTGGGTGGGTAGATGGATGGATGGGTGGATGGATGGATGGATGGTTGGGTGGGTGGATGGATGGGTGAGTGGATGGATGGATGGATGGATGGATGGGTGGGTGGGTGGATGGATGGGTGGGTGGCTGGATGGATGGATGGGTGGATGGATGGGTGGTTGGATGTATGGGTGGATGGATGGATGGGTGGGTGGGTGGGTGGGTAGATGGATGGATGGGTGGGTGGATGGGTGGGTGGGTGGATGGATGGGTGGGTGGATGGATGGATGGGTGGGTAGATGGATGGATGGGTGGGTGGATGGATGGATGGGTGGATGGATGGATGGGTGGGTGGGTGAATGAATGGATGGATGGATGGGTGGGTGGGGCTCGAATTGTCAACCCCTCGTAGTGGACTCTGGGTTATTTCTGAGTGCAAATTTAAATAAATAAGCAAAGAGTTGCGCTGCAAAAAAAAAATGAAAACACACATACAGCATTAGGCTTGTGAAGCTTAGAGCTGATGCAGAGACACAGGATATTGTTGAATTACTATTTTCTTTTTTTCTCCAGTCTTTCTGCCACAAGCCGAAACTTTTCCGCACTAGCTACCTTCATTTTTCAAAAAAATATTTTTTTTCGATACACCCTATTATACACCGATACAAGCAATATGAGGTCAAGAATAATGTGAAACAATATTTGCAGGCACTTTCATATGAAACTGCATACTGACCTCAGTGAAGAAGAAAATTGAATACTGAAATTAATTACAGAATATCGTAAATTTAGCTTACATTTCATTGTGGAATCTTGGGAAATGAGAATGCGGATGCTTTAGCAAAGAAGGGCAGCACTGCTGCTTACAGACCTGTTACTAAATCTACGTATTACTCTGTGAAGAGATTTATTAAATCTACATACTTAGACTTCAACAAACAAAATTTGATAACACAATCACAAGGAAAAAAATGGAACTCTCTGCATCATAATCCACAGTTAATTCCCGATTTACCACGAAAATCGTCTGTAGCTGCATTTAGATTGACAACAGGCCATGATTGTTTGGCCAATTGGAATATAACAGTCCCCTAACTGCCCATTGTGCAACTCAAATCAAGAAATGGATTCGGAACACCTCAAAATCCTTGCTTCAGTGGCTGACCATGATAATATCTTTGAAAAATTTTGGAGTGCAAGAGGTCAAATGACTTTACTGTCAAACGTCTGGCATTAGAAAACAACAACAACATTTCATTGTTAAATTATTAATTTACATTTGATATATATTCTTCTGGACATTCATGATACCCAAGAAATGGATTCGGAAAACCTCAAAATTTATGGTTCAGTGGCTGACCATGACAATATCTTTGAAAAATATTGGAGTGCAAGAGGATAAATGACTTCACTGTCAAACGCCTGGCATTAGAAAACAACAACAACATTCATGATACCGTACATGTAATAACTCTGGACATTTTTGATAATGGCCTTTTAATGACTGAACATTTAATAACAGTGGACATTTAAGATAATGGACATTTAATGACTGTGGACATATTTTATACTGGATATTTGATAACTGGGGACATTTTTAATCTGGACTCTAACAATGATGGATAATTTTGCAGTGGACTAATTGACTTATAATCGAGGATTCAGTTTCTTAGAAGAGGTTTCAAGTGACTCTTCATTTACCTCTGGAGATGAATTTCCGGGCTTTGATGAAGATTAAAAAGTATTCCTTCTTAGTTGGATTAGGTATTTGATGAAAACAGACCTACGTTTACTTCATATCTGAAATACTATTAATTCATTATAACATTCAGTGATTAAGCTTTTTCTCTAAAAATGTATACAAAAATGGGGTGCGTTTTATATGCGGGCATATACGGTAATTCCTTTAAGGAAATGGACAGTTTCTTCTCTCCAGAATCATTACTTGATAATAACACAGTGAGAGATAAGCTGCAATCTCACAGAACTGTTAACTGTAGCTAGATTAGATGGCAATTCGGAAGGCGGACGGCTACTAGCCTGTATGGCATGTGATGTCACAAGCTTGAACAGGAGAACCAATCAGAATCAGTCAGTAACAAGTGCTTCTCGAGTTACTTTGTTCACGTGTGAGTTTTTTAAAACATCGAATAAGTAAAACTAACATATACTGTGTATGTAAGATAAATAAATGGAAGGAGATACTATAAAAAGGCAAGTACTGCACAGGCAGGCGCGGGAAATAGTGTTTAAGGTGTATAATTATTTTAAAAACATTAACGAGCAGAACTCTGCCGGGCATCATGGTGCTGGCCGCAACGTTGCCAACGCGCAGGAGACGACTGCAGAAGCATGTGGTGTGGGTTTGCGAACCGTGCAAAGAATTGTTCGTGAAGGAAACAAATCTTTTAATGTGAGCGGAACTGCCACGTTTCGTTCTCCTGGAAAACATCGTCATGAAAAAAACAGTCTCTAAATTAGATGATTTTAATATAAGTGTGCTGCGACATACAGTATTAGATATGTACCTTCGAGAATCCGACTCTGAAGAATCTGACGGGACTGATGAGGGAATCAGCGACTTTGATTAAAACCAGGTACTGAATATTTATTAAATCCTAATTTATATTAAATGTGACCGAAATGTGACAATATAATAGGGTACTCGTAGTTATTGTTTTAGGGTATTTAACTAGCTAAAATAATTTGCTCCTAGAAATAGACCTAAATACAATTTCTACTTAAATAGTGTATCATTTTTTCTAGTAATACACCATATACTTTTCATATTAAAACTGTGTGATAACATAATAATAATAATAATAATAATAATAATAATAATAATAATAATAATAATAATAATAATAATAGCCTAATGTGTCCCTTGAAGGGCAAAGGCCTCCTGCTAGAGGGTAGCTCTGTTTCACTAACGCGGTGAGCTACTCCACGTTAGGTTGTGTCTAGTGTTTCTTTGTCTGGTTGGAGTTGATTTCGCTGTCACTTTGATTAATTTGATTTCACTAACACTTTTATTATATTGAATGCACTTTCACTCAGTCAACTTGGGATGTTGTTTGTGGCTGGCACTGTCCTCGTTTGTAGTCGACTTCCAATTGTTCTCCATGTTCCCCTGCTTCTTGCTATTCTGGACCATTGCTGGCCTGCTTGTGTTGTGTAGAAGTCTGCCCACCTCTTCCTTGGTCTGCCTCTGTGCCGGTCTCCTGTGCGCGGGTCCCACATGGTGGCTCTGTATGTCCATCTTTCGTCTTTCATCCGCGCGATGTGGCCTCCCCACTTCCACTTCAATTTGTTTGCTCTTTGTGTGACGTTTGTTGTTGATGCCATTTGGGACAGCGAATCATTGGAAATTCTGTCTCTCATAGTTATTCCCAATATCTTTCGTTCCATTTTCCTTTGGCATATTTCTAGCGCATTCATCTGTCTGTTTGTTGTCGACCATGTTTGGCATCCATAAAGTAGTGTTGGGTAGACGCAGGTTTGTAATACTTCGAATTTGAGTCTTCTGCTGATTGTCTTATCCAGAAGTATAAACTGGAGGGACCAGAAGGATTTCCAAGCTAAGGATATTCTTCTTCTTATTTCTTTTCTAGTCTTGTCTTTAAAGGAAATTAGTTGGCCTAGGTATGTGTATTCCGTTGCATATGGTAGCGTTGTTCCATCAATTGAGATGGGGATTTCTTGTCTGTTTGTCATCAGCTGTGTTTTTGTCATGTTCATTGATAGACCTGCGGTTTTGCTTTGTGTACAGAGTTGTTGGAGCATTGACTGTAGTTCTTCTGGTGTTTTTGCGAACAGGACTACATCGTCCGCGAATCTTAGGTCTGTTAGGTGTCTTCCGTTTATGTTTATTCCCTGTTGCTTGTTCCAGTTCATTTTTCTGAATACATTTTCCAAAACGCTTGTAAAGAGTTTGGGATAATATAATACCGCACATAAAAATCTTAAAACTTGGTACCGGTATAAGCATTATTAATAGAACGTAAGATTTGATAATGTTCTGATAAAAGGTTTGTCATGCTTGCAGTAATCAACGACTAAGGTCATTATTGTCTTTTCAAAATTGAAATTCTCTCCTCAGCTACTTGTATTCACGCGCGCGTGAAGTACGATGTGGCAATGCTGTACATTGCCTTTCTCTCACTATCTATCTCTCTCGACGCAAAACGCTGGCAGCCGACCGCCTTCCGAACTGGTGTCTAGTCTAGTAAGTTCATAGAGCTAAAGCCTTGATATACTGTAACGTATTATTATAGAACATACCAGCTGACCAACTGGAGGTGGTGGAGGAGGATGAGTGGGAGGAGGCAGAGGTGGGCGTCCTGTCACCACGCCTCCACTCATTAAAAGCAAGGTTGTCACATCTTCTTGGCTGCGATGGCCTTTAGGAACACGGTAGTCGATTGTGCCTGTTCCTGTGCTAGTGAGAGGGTTGTTGTGTGCCAGATCTGGGGTGCTGTGGAAGTCTCGGTGCAACTCTGCACCACCCGTAGAGAAGCGAACCCGTGTGCTTGACTGCAACATCACATGCACACATGAGAAGATTGTTTCCAAAACGATTTACGTCATACTTCACAAAAGTGTTCAGAAATAATAAGGAAACACTATATTCATCTGACACACAAACTAACTCTATTTTGGTTTGAATACGTCTAATTTATACATATACTTAAATTACATAGTGACATCTGCCAACAAATCATTATACAATCATTAATACAATATGGTATAATAAATTGGGGTGGAGTAGCATCATCTGTATTTAATACATTAATTTTATTACACGGAAGATTAATAAAAAATTGTCTGACCAAAATTTCGATTACTTAATTACTTACTGGCTTTTAAGGAACCCGGAGGTTCATTGCCGCCCTCACATAAGCCCGCCATTGGTCCCTATCCTGAGCAAGATTAATCCATTCTCTATCATCATATCCCACCTCCCTCAAATCCATTTTAATATTATCTTCCCTAAAGGTCTTTTTCCCTCTGGCCTCCCAACTAACACTCTATAAATTTGGATTACCCAACAAATTTAATTTATACAGATTTTAATGTATTGCCTATTGAAGAAATTTATAAATATAGTTTACTATACTTACTACCACAGAAATCAAATAAAACATAAATCTAATCGACATGAATATCGAACTCGAAGACAAAAGTCTACTTTCCCATTAATTCAGCCTAAATGTCATACAAGTGCAGCTCTTAAACATGGTGCTAGTTTCGGCCAAAGACTTTATAATAAAATTACAAACCATTTTCCAAATTTGAAATATTTTAAAATTGAAGCTTTTAAAAATTTTTTTTACCTTTTATTTCTGTCGACTATATTCATGTTTTCATTGAATGTCACTGGCTTTTGTCGGATTGTCAATTTTATATTAAATGTGTATTTTTCTCTCTTTTTCTCTTTCTTCTTTATTCTTGCTCTTGTGTTGTATTTATTGGTTTGAATTAAGTTACTTACTGTATTTAATAAACTGTCCTTGTAAATTTTATGTTATACTATTGACTAAGACCACACCGTACACGAGCCTGGCTCTTACGGTAGTGGCTAGAAACATTTTTGTTTTATAAATGTAATTTGTACTCACTGGCTAGCTAGTTAAATAAATAAAAAAAATAAAACAGGTAACTGGTAAAAATACGTTATTATGTCACCTACCTTGCCTTTACTGCGTTTCATTTCTGCCACACTGGCATAAACTCTGGGTGTTCGAGCCGGAGATGATGGCTGTGAAACACCACCTACCGTAGGGGCCTGGAAATGTGATGTCATCACTTCAGACGAAGCTGTAAACAAGAAATAACAATGTCAAATCTGCTACATCAAACAATTAAATAAATCAAGAGAAATTTAAACATTTTATATTTATTTCTTACAGTTCTTTCATAACCTATAATTTTGTAAATAACAATAAGGTTTTATACGATAAACTGTTGAAAAAATAGAACAAGGAAGAAAATCTATATTTTGCAACAAAGTTTACCGTCATAGTCAGTGTAAAAAGTATTTTTTTTCAGACAATTATATTTATATCTACTTCGATATTTATTTGTAACCAAGTAGTCAATTATTAAAAACTAACATTGCAGATTCTAATTAGGTATGTGAGACATGCAGGTGGAATTTCATACATCATTATTTTCAAGCTCTAGCAAACTTTACAGACACTACCATGTTAATTGGATAGGACGCTAAATGGATATCATAGCCAATTAAAGAAGCAATATTTTCTGTTTATCAACTGTTATGAACTAAGATACAATGATCTCCAGTAATCATAATGCATTCAATTTAAAGCTTCGTAAAACATCACACATACAACAATTACTATTAATTACATACTACGTTTTCAGTTGCAGTGACTTTTTAAAACAGAAGACTAAAGAAATTTTGTATCATTGATTCAGTAACAATAACAATGACCATTTTTTTTTCATGAAATATACATACAACAATTTAAATAAATAGAAACAAAATGTATTCATTAGGAGATTTTAAGAAATAAAATTTCTGGCCTTTTACATATAAATTATAAATATAACATTATTCTTTATACTGTATTTTCTAAGAACACATTTCTAGGACCCTCAGATGAGTACAAAGGATTTTGTGCTACCGGTATCTTCCTCAGCGAATGTAATATGAAGAAAACTAAACAAAGCAAAATATAAGATACATCAACATGTTATGCCAACACTTTTAGGCAGAACTTATTCGTTGGGTCATTTTGGGAAAGAAAAAAAAAAGGGGGGGGGGATATTACATCACTCTGATTCACAACAATTATGACGCTACAATGATTATAATCGTAATGAAAGTCGTATGGCCGGTTTCTCCAAGTATTGTTAGAAAATTTAACGACTGTTAAACTCTAAACAGTTTGTTAATTAATAAAATTGTATGTTTTCAACACCAGTTTGGTTTAACAGATTGTTAACAGTTTGTTAATTTTAAAAGTAGGATTTCGGGCAGTTAACTCATTTAACAGTTAGTTAAATATGGCCGATGTCTCCACAGTTGTTCGAACAGAAGTTGCGAAATTAATATTTTGTGTCTCTTTGTAGGGAATGTTTAGCTTATGACTGATAATATAACATTTAAAAAATACTTTGGACTATTTAAATACATCAGTGTTATTTTATTTCTTTCGTATTTCGTATCCATAATAGCAATGAGGAAATATAACCTTACTTTGTAATTATTATTCAGCACATCACCTACAACTTTCATTTGTCAACTGTTTGTTTATGGACCGTGGCCTACTATAACAGATTGTCATTTTATGCAAGTTTCGTGACTCACTCTATAATATAGAATTTAAAGATTAATTTTAGCAAATCAAAAATTGTCTTACATGTGTAGAATCATTACCAACTGCTGTTGAGTAGTTAAAATAGTGCTAACAGACGTTATAGTTAAGTGTTGGTTATCTTAAACAAAATTATGTTGAACAAATGGAAAATACTGTACATTAACAAAGCGTTAAAAATAAACAGATTGTTAATTTAACATTCGTTAAGCAAAATTAAACATTACTTGGACAAACTGGCCAGTAGTGTTTTAAATATGAAAGAAATATACATAATATCACAATATTTGCTTCTAAAAATACTATAGACCACATTACATCACAAAGAAAGTGGGAGAACTCTTTTTTTATTGTTATTTTAATGACCTTCTGTACTTTATAGATCGAAAATTAATATTTTCATTAATTTATGCCACAGGACATGAAAGAATAATCAACTATTTATTAATGATATGAATCTAGTAAAGTTTGTTCTTTAATAATAGAATTATGTACACATATTTTAGAAAAAAAAAAATATTGCTTTAATTCATCTGTTAGCACACATGTGAATAACGCATTTACATGACTTTCGAAACAGATGATGTCAACATCTAAATTCCGTGGCTAACGAGAAAGACAGACTACGGGGTGAATCGGAGTGGTGTGGTTATCTCAGTTTAGTCATAGCCATCGTAACAATTGCCTAATATAAATACATGTTCAAAGTTCAAAAAAACAAAGGAATTGCTATATTAAACTTACGTTAAATGTGCATTATATTACAAACTTGTTCAATGTTGGCCATGTTCAGACTAAAAATGTGACATTGCACCGTAGCCTGTCTTTCTTGTTAGCCACGTGCAATACACAAGTATGGTTACGCTATCTTAGATAAATCTATACAGAAATGCTACAAACTCGCTTAACAGCAACAAAAGATTTTCAAATTCAGAGTGCTATACTTCTCAAAATGAGAACTATGTACACTCAAATTTAAGAAAGATCTCTACAAAGTTTTAAATGCTTTTTAAGTATAAAATTAAAAGTTCCTGACAGCACCCTGGACATGATATTCTCCACTGCACTGAAGTCATCGATTAGTATAATCATCACTTACATTCTTTATAAAATGTAATTTGTCTTGCAGCCTAAATTGTTTGTTGCATTTCCAATAAATTTCTCAATGACAGCCTACCTAACTAGGGTTTCCGTTAAAGAAAAAATTGAATTAAATATAAATATTCATTTAGAATTGATTAGAAGGCCGATTATTAAATCCTGGTTGGGACGGCTATCAGCTATCTATCTATATGGATTTATTGAAAATTGCCATGACTGACTACTAAGAGTGACTTGCTTAAAAAAAATCTACTTTTTCTTTTCAAGGTCAAGACGTTTTCTCACTGCTCTTAGAGAAACTTCATAGTCGAAGTTGGGCCCATCCTGCATTTACACAACAATCAGTAAATCAGTAAATTTTGAAATTATTTGTAACTTATGTTGCAAATTTTTCAAACCGCATTGTAATAAATTTTGTAACATGTTATATATTTGAGATGTTCATATCCTGTACGTGATCACTTAGACGCAGTAAATGATTATGAATGTTATTTCTCAAAATAATCTCATAAATAAACTTCCTAAGCGTCGATGTAATTCGTGAATCACCCTTTAGTTCAAGGTTCATGTCACTTAAAAAAGGAAAAGAAATCAACTTCTGAAAGTGTCATTAAAAATCATTGAAGTTTCGGTGATAGTCTTTCTCGTGAAAGATTAATTTTATTGGAGGAGGGGGAAGAGAAGAGAGCAATAAAGGTTTTTGTGTTGTATGAGTGTAAATGGTGTTACAAGACTTTAAATATACTACAGGCACGACTGTGTTTATATTAAAGCACTAGCATTTAAAGCCAATTTGTGTACATGCAGTTATTATTATTATTATTATTATGACACGTGTTTCATAGTGATGTATTATTATTTACGTGAAACAGTTGACTGTGCCAGCAAATTGTGATATAACATTAAAGGCTGCAATGAATTTGTGCGTGTGTTTTTGTGCAAAATAATTATGTAATAAATGTGAAATATATTATTTGTGAAATACCATTATACCAACCAACTCTGAACCCACAAATTTTAAACTAAAACACTAATCTATGAATCAAGAGATGCTTGCAGCTGTCAACATCTTGGGTACCTAATGACAGACAGAACAAAGTACCGGGTGAAATACCACATTAATCTCTAAGAGATAAACATAACTCATAACAACTGAACTGTCACGAGTGCTGAGGCATTGTTTACCATTGTTGGAACCCTGCTGTCGCTGGAACAGTTCCTCCAGCTCTGCGGCTGTAATGCGGCTCGAGGTGGGGCGTGCTCGTATGGAAGCCGTGCGAGGTTGCACTGGAGTGTTGCACCCCCCTGAGCTCTGGTGGTGAATTGACTCAGCCGAACTGCTCTTGGTGGTCCCTGCTGACCCACCCACCAAGCCTCCCGGCTCCAGTTCATCCCCCTCGTCCTTCTCCCCACCGCCCTCTGCAAGAACATCCAGAATATCCCCACTGACACTACGTGACCATGTGTACCTCCCACATCGATCCTCTTTTCCTCCGCCATTTTGTATTCTGGTTCATTCTTTTCAACTACTACGTTTTTAATAGTAATGTTCTGGTCATTTTTAAAACTGTCTGATTTGAATGCAGTCCTCCTCTAGAATTTAATTTCAGATGTGGTAAGTCAGTGTTAATTTTGTTTCCCCATGGTCCATGTTTTACTTCTACAGTAGAACCTCTATTATCCGTGGTTAATCGAAAAAATCGGATAATCCGTACCATAAAAGATTTTCATATATTAAGTGCATAATACAGTTTCGTAATTTTCTCTGTGGTCTTTTCTTTTAATAAACTAGGTAGTGGATCAGAGATTCACTAATTTAAGTCTGGTTTTCAATGACCAGTTTTAATGGCCAAGTAAATTCCTTATGACGGCTATCTGTGGAAATATAGGAATAGTACAGGTCTCATGTAGTGGAATTACATACTTTATACACTTTATATTTGTTTTTCATTAAATCGCGCACAATTGTAATTCCTATCTCATATTCTGATGCGACGTGAATCACAGTTTTTTTCACAAACCACTATTACTTTTTCGTAGCACAACACGTTTTCTTTTGACACCTGTGGAAGACATTTTGCATATATGTTAGACAGTACGGCCACTCGAAGACTAGATCATACTGTGTAAGGGTAAAGGTTTGTATAACAAAAACTCTGTAGAAAAAATTCGTCCTAATATAATGTAGAGTACTTCATATTTTTTTCTGTAGAAAAAAAAAGAGCGAGAAAGAAAGACAGTCGGATAATCCACCAATCGGTTAATAGGGTGACGGAGAATCGGGGTTCTACTGTATTCAGAATTTTATATGCAGGCCTATGCCTTTATTCCTGTTATGTAGTCGAAATCCGTTTAGTTTGATAACGTGATTAATTATTATGAGAGTCCTATTAAGGGGACAATATACTGCAATTCCCAAAGTCCATATTTTTAAGGGTTCACTGTAATGAAATTAATAACTTCCATA
The DNA here is from genome assembly GCF_040183065.1 of Periplaneta americana. NCBI lineage: Eukaryota > Metazoa > Arthropoda > Insecta > Blattodea > Blattidae > Periplaneta > Periplaneta americana. The sequence continues at coordinate 192,900,250 of NC_091118.1, forward strand.
TTTGTAGAGCTACATTAACCAATTTTTTATGACTGTTATGTCTTGTTAATAAAGACAATGTACAAAATTCCATCCGCACATGTTAAGTTGATTGCATTTTATTAAGATTTTAATAAAATAGTGTATCACTTTATATAAAAAGTTTCTTGCATCACAATTTGCAATATTTTTAACTGATATTCAGTTATATGTTTCCTTATGTGCATGGGAACAAAACTTACAATGGGGTTTTTTTCTATAAAGTGAATCAGTAAGTAACTAAAAAATTTAATTTAATTTAATAATAATAATAATAATAATAATAATAATAATAATAATAATAATAATAATAATAATAATAATAATAATAACAATAACAATAAATGTATAGTTATGTACCGATTCATTTTACAGCAAAACATAAGTTTTTTTTCCCCACGTACTGTATATAATAATTATAATCATTATAAGGAATCACATAAGTGAATATGGTATCAGTTGAAAATAATGTAAATTGTGGCGCAAGATACTTCTTTTATATATATATATATATATATATATATATATATATATATATATATATATATATATATAAGGCGATATAATATTTTATTAAAATGTTAACAAAACACAAACCACTGACTATAGAGGGATGAAATTTTGTACATATATTATTAGTGACCTAATATACCAATGATAAACATTTGGTGAATCTAGCTTAAAAAACATGGAAGATAATAATTTTAGTACAGCGTCTCCTTAAGATTTTGAATTTTGGAGACAGTACTTTGCAATGTAAACTTCTGCCTAGGGCCCCTACACCCAAGGGTACTCCGGCCATGGGAAATAATAATAATAATAATAATAATAATAATAATAATAATAATAATAATAATAATAAAAATAAAAAACACACACACACACACACACATATATATATATATATATATATATATATATATATATATGGGACGAAATAGTACACACTGACGACATAAAATAATGTCAATTTTTCCGAAAGAAATAGAAAATAATTGACCATAGTTAATTTTTTTACAATTCAAGTGGCAACACTGTGGTAATGTAATCTTGTAATTATAAATGTAAAAATTATAATGTGTAAAAAAGTACCGGTATGTCTATTTAATTTCTAAGTATGCTTATCTATTTTCAATAAATCAAAAACACAAGTAAAGTTTGTTTTTTGCTAAATTACCAAAAAGGGGGTCGACTCTGTTAATTGCCTAGGGGTCCTGGTCTCTATGTCTGGACCTGGTATCGTGTTCTTCTAAGTAAGATATGTTACATCCCACGACTGCCTCAGTAAACACCTTCATCGAATTGGTTAATTGACTTCCCCTAAATGCTTGTTATGCACAAAGGAGGAAGAGGATATGGACAGGGAATTACGAATCTATTGTGACCTTTGTGGATCTTACGTCCAAATATTGAGAAGCATTGTTAAATCCTGAGCATTAGATACACACACATCCTAGGTATTTACAATAATTCACCCTTCCAAATGTTTTTATCAAGGTTTTGATTTATCTAGAGAAAATTGGTTATAGTGTTTGTAAGATAAAATTGCACCAATATACCTATTGTTAAATAAGCTGGTAAAATTTCTGGTTCAAATAAATGAAGGTATCACTGTAAAGGACAATTTTTGGAAAAATAATTTTTCAGCAGTGAAAAAGTAAAATTAAAACATGAATGAAACTTAAACAGCAAATCTTTCTTAAGCAGATATTGCTTTCAATATCTCAAAAACCGTTCACAAATGACCACAATGATACAAGACTTTTATGTTTAACTCCCCTTCCTGATTCATTTCTCAAAAGGACCCTATTAGTTCCCTTCTGCCTCTTATATAATTGTCAATTTTATTTTGATGAATATATCAAAAACCATTTACAAGCGACTACAATGATATGAGGTTGTTATGTTTAACTTCTTCTCCCAAAAGGACCCTATTTAGTTATCTTCCACTCGGTATTATAGTTGCCAGTTATTATTTTCTATTATTATCACCCCTGTTTTAATCTGCGTATTACTATCCACGGCATTAAAGATTTGGATATAATTACTGATCCACTTAGAATCTGTTTCTTTTTCGTTTCAGTTATGATTGCAATTTTTACGTTCTTCTGATTGTCATTAATGAAGCAGCAAGTAATTAATTCTAAAGCATATGATTTCCCCCCCAGTTGCGTACAGGTATCATCAAGTTGCCAATATTATTACATGAATTACAGCACATGAATATATTTCATTAATTATTGTCCATGGCTAGGAAAATGACATTTTGCAATCTTACAATTTCTGAAGTAGTGTCTCCCAAATATCCATGCTCAATATATTCTTTTACTTTTAGAAAATATTAAATAATTTAAGAAATCAAACCAGTATTTAGTTATATACCAGTACCGGTATTATTTCAGTGTACGGACTATTCCATATGAAATCGATCAGTAAAAAACCTCGCATTTTTTATACCCTAATTTTATCCCTATTTATACAAGGTGCTGAGGAGAGTGCATTTGCAAAAATATACTATCGAAAGTCAAACGGTTTTCGTATTGTTGAGCGACAAATTTAGCGTATTTTAGAAAAACAAGCCACTTTCAGCGCTCAGAACTCTGGAACCATTTACTGCAGAACATTGAACGAGAGCTCATTTTGAAGCTGACATTTGGTAGGTTATGATAAGAAGTAATCCTTATTTTTATTGTACACAGAGAGACATATAATCTGATTTTACTTACTTTTAGGCTTTTTGCTCTGATTTTACTTACTTTTAGGCTTTTTGCCCATTTGTAAAAATGTAAAAAAATATTGAGAAAAAAAAACTTGCATTATTAAGAGGGATTCGGCATTGTTTGCTTAGTGTCACGGCAATAAGTTTCGAGGGTATTAAATAGATTATTTTCATACTCCTAGACTTGAACGGCACAGTACCGCTCACACTGGCCAAGAGCTGAAGATAAGCGAGCATTGGACGTCATTTTACTCCTGTGTTTATGAAAACCTGTGATAAAGCCAGCCCAATTATGCGCTACTAGACGAAACATCACGTGTTTGTCTCCTGGCCTTGCTTCCCTCGGCTAGATCCCACCTCACAATCAGCTGGTTAGTTCACGCGCGTACTATTTATTTTCTTTATTTGATATTTTCAATACTTTCTTATCAACGGTGCACCAGTAAAAAATATGTGTTTATTTGTACTTTCAATGCGGAATCTAACCATATATTTTAAAAATATTTTTTCGTGGGCAAAGGCGTCTTAATGAATTTTTTTTTTATTGGGTTATTTTACGTCGCTGTATCAATATCTAGGTTATTTAGCGTCTGAATGAAATGAAGTTGATAATGTCGGTGAAATGAGTCCGGGGTCCAGCACCGAAAGTTACCCAGCATTTGCTCGTATTGGGTTGAGGGAAAACCTCGGAAAAAACCTCAACCAGGTAACTTGCCCCGAACAGGATTCGAACCCGGGCCACCTAGTTTCACGGCCAGACGCGCTGACCGTTACTCCACAGGTGTGGACGTCTTAATGAAGAAAAATATAAATTTCTCCATTTCTATAAAAAGTAAGAAAAACTGTTTACATATCAATATAAACTTTAACTTTTCAGCGTCAAAATAAACCATGATTTTGATCATTGGGTGAAAGGGTTTCGGAGCCACAACAGTTTAAAGTTGCTAATTTTATGAAAATACGATAAATTTAAATATTTTAAATTTAAACATTATGAAGTTCTGATGCCTCAAGCTTTGCACAAAGCATTGTATCACAGTTGTCTACGGACAGAAAAAGTTTCATTGTATTTAAAAATTGCAAGGTCAATTTTCTCTATATTTCAGTCGATTTGAGATGGAATAGCCCGTACCTATTCTGTAACATAAAATGTTTTACAGTATGTCCAATAAAATCTGTGTCATGTCGAGAGATTTGACCTCATGCTCCCCTGAAGCATTTGAAATCCATTATTACTGACAAATACTGATACCAAGAGTAAAATCAAGTTTTGGAATACTTGGCTCCATCGTCTGATCTCTAATAGACTGGGTTTTTAATTTGAAATAAATATGAGAACAGGAAAATATCCAGGTCATAAACATTCATCACAAATACACAAATAAAGATAAACAAAATATCCTCGTAAGTGAAGAATAATTCATTATTTAAATAGCTACTAAAATTTAAACTTAACATTTACCACAGAACATCTTTCAATCTCCAAGTTTATGGAAAAAAGATATAAATATATACAGTATATATATTTTTTTTTATATTCAGCCATCCAGCACAAAACAATTCCATCGAGTATGCCATCATAGTAAAATATTAAGAAAGTATTGAGACTAAATCTGTAGAGACGGTGGACTGAATGGCCAACTGAAGAACTTCAATTCTACTGATCTTACACATCTTGATTACACAACTTTTAACACTATTTCACTCGGAATATAAAGTTTATATTACTTTCACGTGTTAAATATTAGGTTACGGTACCTTGTTGATTAGTTTCAGGCCGTGGGCTATCCTCAGAACTGGGTGGTCTTCGCGCCTTCTGATTGCGTTTCCTGTGGGGGTGTGTTTGTATAGTGTAATGTGGAATCAAAAAGTGTGTGTGTTCTGAAATTGAGTTGTGTGTTGAGAATTTGGTGCAGATGTGTCCTATTGTTGTTTGGGTGTGTTTAATTTCTAGTTTTTCGGTTGGAGATGTAGAATTTCCATGTCTGTGTTTATGTTTGTTATTTGGGTGTGTTTAGTTTCTAGCTTTTCGGTTGGAGATGTAGAATTTCCATGTCTGTGTTTATGTTTGTTGTTTGGGTGTGTTTAGTTTCTAGTTTTTCGGTTGGAGATGTAGAATTTCCATGTCTGTGTTTATGTTTGTTGTTTGGGTGTGTTTAGTTTCTAGTTTTTCGGTTGGAGATGTAGAATTTCCAAATCTGTGTTTATGTTTGTTGTTTGGGTGTGTTTAGTTTCTAGTTTTTCGGTTGGAGATGTAGAATTTCCATGTCTGTGTTTATGTTTGTTGTTTGGGTGTGTTTAGTTTCTAGTTTTTCGGTTGGAGATGTAGAATTTCCATGTCTGTGTTTATGTTTGTTGTTCGGGTGTGTTTAGTTTCCAGTTTTTTGGTTGGAGATGTAGAATTTCCATGTCTGTGTTTATGTTTGTTGTTTGGGTGTGTTTAGTTTCTAGTTTTTCGGTTGGAGATGTAGAATTTCCATGTCTGTGTTTATGTTTGTTGTTTGGGTGTGTTTAGTTTCTAGTTTTTCGGTTGGAGATGTAGAATTTCCATGTCTGTGTTTATGTTTGTTGTTTGGGTGTGTTTAGTTTCTAGTTTTTCGGTTGGAGATGTAGAATTTCCATGTCTGTGTTTATGTTTGTTATTTGGGTGTGTTTAGTTTCTAGTTTTTCGGTTGGAGATGTTTATGTTTGTTGTTTGGGTGTGTTTAGTTTCTAGTTTTTCGGTTGGAGATGTAGAATTTCCATGTCTGTGTTTATGTTTGTTGTTTGGGTGTGTTTAGTTTCTAGTTTTTCGGTTGGAGATGTAGAATTTCCATGTCTGTGTTTATGTTTGTTGTTTGGGTGTGTTTAGTTTCTAGTTTTTCGGTTGGAGATGTAGAATTTCCATGTCTGTGTTTATGTTTGTTGTTTGGGTGTGTTTAGTTTCTAGTTTTTCGGTTGGAGATGTAGAATTTCCATGTCTATGGTTATGTTTGTTGTTTGGGTGTGTTTAGTTTCTAGTTTTTCGGTTGGAGATGTAGAACTTCCGTGTCTGTGTTTATGCACACTTACAGCAACATAAACATAGACATGAAAATTCCACCACATCTCCAACCGAAAAACCAGAAACTAAACACACTAGAACAATATGAAATATAGCCTACAGACACACAAAAACACACCCGCACCAAATCCTCAACACACAAATCAATTTCAGAACACACACACTTTTTGATTCCACATTACACTACACAAACACACCCCCCACAGGAAACGCAATCAGAAGGCGCGAAGACTACCCAGTTCTGAGGATAGCCCACAGGCTGAAACTAGTCAACAAGGTACTGTAACCTAGTATTTAACACATGAAAGCAATATAAACTTCATATTTACTGATCTATTTTCAATAGTTTACAATTTCTGTTATGGTAAGCATAGTTTTTCCTTTTTCATAAATTCTTAACCATAATCTTTCTCCCCTTTTAAGCACATTTTTAACATCACCACGTTCAGTTGTTTCTACAACATAACATGTTTTATAACTCAACAAATCATAATAGTAAATTTAGGGTATAAAAATACATATTACATTAATGTATTACAATCTGTTGGCTACAATGGATATTTAAATGTGGACAAAGACTGAGCTACGTGGGCAGATGCAAAGTGAAGTTGTTATTTTTGTTTTAAAAGCTGACTACAAATCATCAAAGCAAAAGCTCATAACATGCCTTTACATGCAAAGAAAAGTCAGCAAACATTTATGGAGGCCGTGAACGTGTACAATATAAGTTATAACACAAATTCAGTCTCAATACTTTTCGATTTGGCCTCGAATTCGTAAGTACTACGTATTAAACACAATATGCTTCATCATTCACGTGTCAAGGTGATCAGCACACAGATACATATCAGATTTAATTTCTGCAATATGAACATTATGTGAGAATGGCAATTTAAACATACGAAACATGCGCCATGCACAAGCAGTTCTCTGAAGTCCCAAAGACTTACCTAGCCCTGCTACCATGGATCTTGCCCTTGCTCTCCCTACACTTAGGGTGGTCTTAGGATCCCGCCGTGGAGGAAGTGGCGCAGGGGAACGACCTGCAACAAAGATCACGTCGATAAGTGGTAAAATAAACCGTGTCATATAAATGACACATGCTTTCCCGTTTCACATTTTACGTAGTAACTAATACAACAGTTACCTACTTTACATAAATCTGCATTTGAGAAATCCTGAGCAACTACGGTCTGATAGATATATTTCTCTTTAGAAATTCACAAGTGTCTCATCGTTTCAACACAGTTCAGACAAAATCACAATGCTGTTTTTTTTTATACATTTACTACTAGGAGAAAATCCACAAACGATTAGGGAAAACACGGGAATTTTACTTGAAGCAAGTAAAGCAATCGGTTTGGAAGTAAATCCCGAAAAGACAAACTATATGATTATGTCTCGTGACCAGAATATTGTACGAAATGGAAATATAAAAATTGGAAATTTATCTTTTGAAGAGATGGAGAAGTTCAAATATCTTGAAGCAACAGTAACAAATATAAATGACACTCGGGAGGAAATTAAACACAGAATAAATATGGGAAATGCCTGTTATTATTCGGTTGAGAAGCTTTTATCATCCAGTCTGCTGTCAAAAAGTCTGAAAGTTAGAATTTATAAAACAGTTATATTACCGGTTGTTCTTTATGATTGCGAAACTTGGATTCTTACTTTGAGAGAGGAACATAGGTTAAGTGTGTTTGAGAATAAGGTGCTTAGGAAAATATTTGGGGCTAAGAGGGATGAAGTTACAGGAGAATGGAGAAAGTTACACAACACAGAACTGCACGCATTGTATTCTTCCCCTGACATAATTAGGAACATTAAATCCAGACGTTTGAGATGGGCAGGGCATGTAGCACATATGGGCGAATCCAGAAATGCATATAGAGTGATAGTTGGGAGGCCGGAGGCAAAAAGACCTTTAGGGAGGCCGAGACGTAGATGGGAAGATAATATTAAAATGGATTTGAGGGAGGTGGGATATGATGATAGAAAATGGATTAATCTTGCTCAGAATAGGGACCAATGGCGGACTTATGTGAAGGCAGCAATGAACCTCCAGGTTCCTTAAAAGCCAGTAAGTAAGTAAGTAAGTTACTACTAATTTACCTTCATTTTCAAGCTCTGACATCCTCCCAGTCTTCCTGTCGGATTTTGTTTTGTTTTCATCGGTCTGGTTTCCTCTTTCTGGTGCATACCAGATTATTACTTCTTGGTATCCTGTCCCTTTTCATTTGTTACCAGTACAGAATTTCCATTAAACATTTTTTTTTTAATATGTTAATCTTTTCCCTTCACACAAATGTTAACATTTCGCCAATCTGTCACGTTTAAAGAAATTCGTATTCTGCATGGAAGAGACTCTATGGTCATCAAATAACATTTTTTAAATTTTGTACATCAAGTACAGTCATCTCAGAAAGTTACTGTTTCGATATATTTTCATGTAAAATTATATAAAAGGAAATTTTTCACGTAAATCTCGTACATAATATCTTATGTAAGTAATTGGCGTATATCTTGGTATACGTTTTGAAGAAATATGACTTCTTGATTACTTCAATCACGTACAGTCAAGTCAAAGGTTTACGTAACATGTTAAGTAAATTAATGATACAAATGACACATTATCTTACCCTAAATGACATTATTTTTCACACAGATATATATGTAAGTACAGTCGTTGCAGGTACCTATATATATTCTTTCAATCATTCTGAGCACATTGACCTCAAATCAAATCTAAAAAATCTCCTGATTTCTTTGTATCGATTGCAGTTTGGGATACCCCATTTTTCTAACCAGAGAAGATTCACTTCTATTTCTTTGGATTCAGTGGCACTGCTTACATACAGAATATCCAGAAATGCATCGAGGTCTCCTAAGCACTTGAGACAAGTACAGTGATAACACACCTTTTTGCTTATGCGGAAGGATCAGTATTCTGCTGTCTGCAACTTCAAGCTGTTACAACATTAGTAGGGACTACTTTCCACTTTGTCCCATCAGGAGCCTGAACCTTTGTGCCGACAGTGAATTTGCTTCTTTGTTATAAGGCCGTGACGTCATCTGCTGAAGCTCATTGTAAACGCTTGGTTTTTACTCTAAACCTATTGTTGAAAGACACTCGCGACGTACCAAAACAACCCCTTTGCCCTATCACTGTCTCTCAACACAGCACCATGACACGAAATGCTTTGCTATGCTACAGTCATATATAAATAAATAAATTTAGCTTCCATTATGAAAAGGTTGCCAGATTTGACAAAGCGTATTAAATATAATTTGGAAACACACCTAAAAGGTAAAATGATATACATTTGAAGCCGTTAGGGAATCTAACATACAAAATTTCAGAAAAATTTACACCTAAGTAGCGTTTGTGCCCATTTACAGTTAAGAAAGGGAGAAAAAAAAAAATATCATCAGATGGGTTAGAATGATTTGAATGCCATATACTGCGAGAAAAATAATAATACGAATTTATTGGCATTGATATCTAAACCAATCAACAGCCATCGGTTAAGATAACTTGAAATTTCCATTATCACTCCCATACAAATGATTTCTCAATATCTGAACCGATCCTTTGAGGGCACTAATGGCTATTTCCTTCACAATGCTGTGTGTTAGCCCCAGGTTTTTACATTTGTTGGCAAAGAAGGAGGGTATGGTACCTCGTGCTCCCACCATCAGACATATGACTCACCAATCATGTTCTTTCTATGAGTAATCGACAAAACTGACGACACTAATAATGTTGTTGTTGTTGTTTTCTAATGCCAGGCGTTTGACAATAAAATCATTTGACCTCTTGCACTCCAATATTTTTCAAAGATATTATCATGGTCAGCCACTGAAGCACAGATTTTGAGGTGTTTCGAAACCATTTCTTGGTTTGAGTTGCACAATGGGCAGTTAGGGGACTGATATATTCCAATTCTATGCAGGTGTTTGGCCAAACAATCATGGCTTGTTGCCAATCTAAATGCAGCTACAGACGATTTTCGTGGTAAAACGACCAATAGTGCTATATTTCTATGTGGGACAAAAATGTCCTATCAGCAGTTTTAAGTATTTCTAACATTTTTTTCAGAAACTACGCGTTTGAGGGGGACAACCTTTCGCAAAATGGACTATAGCAAGAAATATTAAAAACTTCCCTCGAAAATAATTAGAAGAGAGAGACGTGTTTAAATTTTGGAATGGGATAAAAATGTCCCGTTGGACATTCTAGTGTTAAACCATTATCTACAACAATAAAAATTCTTGTGCGCCATACAACAAAATGTATTTAACAAAATACATAATAAACGAATGAAAAGCATTTTAAAATGGTGTCAAATTAATTTTTTTTTAATTGCACAGCATATGCTAGACGAAATAAATTATGCCTTTTAAAATCATGTTCTTGAGCTATACTACATTTAACATAGGCCAGAATGGTCTATTAGGCACAAATCCCTAAAACCCAAATGAAGATAATATACATGAAATAAGCTAGCATTAGATGTGATAATTACACTAAATATAAACATTTGCATAGAGATAAAAAAAATTTTACAGGAGAAAAAGTTCGTCCAAAGGGCTGGACTCTGGAAGAGTACCCAAAACGCTCATTGCATTTCCGCGTTGAATAGCAATACTTAAGCGTTGACGCAAACAAGTAGTGCAACGGCGATCACCAGTAATGGAGATCAAAATTTGGCCGATTTGAGATACCAAAACTTTAGCGTCATGACTCCAAGGACCGAAGGTCTCCACAGCAAAGGGGACAAAGATATAATTGTCTAAAAGATCAGCATATTTATTGACTTTCTTTTTCACGGCTAATTCAGCAGCAGATGCTGCGTGTCTGGAGGTATTCGGCAAGTGAGATGGAGCTAGAGTGTCAACGCAAGTGGAGTCCCAAATTAAAGATTTTCCTCTAGACCATGGAATTAAGGTAAGACCATCGGGTCGTTTACCATCTGCGCGACCAATACCTGGTAGTTCCAAAAGAGACGGGATGCCATAAGAAGTCAGAGATCTTTTAATGATATCATTGAGTGATGTATGTCTGGGAATGCGACCCTTGCTCCTCGCACAGCTAAGTGCATGATAACCGTAAATATCAGCAATTCCCCCGCAAATACATTGGTGTGGCTGGCAGAGTTTACAACCAAGGCGTAAAGCTATTGCGATTTTAAAGGATGTACTATCTATTAGGGTGCCGATGTGAGGAGAAGGTAATGTATGTAACCAAGCTCCAGACTCACTCTCTTGAAGAGCTAGGAGACGTGCAATGTCTTGTTCGGATGTGAAAGAAGAAAGGAGTGTATCTAAAATTTTTTGGGAAAAGATAACGTCCCACTGTTTTTGAAATTCAGGATGGGCAGGAGGATGAGTGGTTTGTGAGGAAGTATACCAACTTGTCAGAGCATCACGCACATGGCAGATTTCAGCTGCATCACTGTATAAAGGAAAGAGTGATTTGATGCAACGGAAAACTCCAAAGGCAGAAGAAAGAAAAGCAGGTATACAAACGTCAGAAAGTTTCCGAATGCCCACACCACCAAATTTAATTGGGAGAGAGGCTTGAGTCCAACTAGTATCGGTAAAATTTATATTGAGGATCATTTCCAAACTGGATCGTAAAAGAGCATCAGATGTGATTGATTTGCTTAATCAATTAAAAGTAAGGCAGTGCTAGATTTTAAAATATAACAAAAGTGTGCAGTATAAGGAAGAACTTACCCATAGTGCCAGTGGTGGAAGCATTCATTTTGCGAGGCAAAGTAGCATACTGTCTGTGGTGACTTACGCCACCACTCCCTGGCAACAGTGTGGACGATTTGGAACAAGGGACTCCACCAGGGGCAGTTGCCCCAAGTGACACTACAGTCATGGACACCAGATCTCCAGAACGTCGGATCAGGTCCACCACGTGCTCATGAGATGCAGCAGACACATCCTCTCCGTTTATCTGTAATAGAAGACAATAGCATGTAGCACGTTGGTAACAATTCGTAATAAGCAAATCAAGCTTTCAGGTGTAACTCCCTGTAGAGTTGATTTGAATAATTTCAAGGGAAAAATTGTTCCGGGGCCGGGCATCGAACCCGGGATCTTTGGTTAAATGTACCAACGCTCTACCAACTAAGCTCTCCGGGAACTCTACTAGACACCGATCCAATTATTCAATTCGTAATAAATTATGTTAACATTTACAGACTTACAATTTTATTAAATAAATGGACTAGTTGCCACAGGGGAAAAAACTTTAGGAAGACCCAGAAAGAGAGTTGCTATACGTACGGTTTTACCAGAAACAGTATGGAATTTAGGACCATGAAAGATGAAAACTTAGAGCATACTGTGCAATAGATGTTAGATAAATTGGACGACCTCTTTCTACATTCTGTCCTCAATGTATTTCATAGAATAACTCTTCTCGGGTTCTCAGCCAGGTGAGGTGGAGATTAGCTTCCAAGTTTTCGACGGCTAGCTCTGCCATCTTCTTCAGGGACGAAGTGATGTGGGACCACGTCTAGCCGGTATATATGCAAAAATAAGGCTTCCCGCTGCGGGCCAATCAGGAGCTAGTTCCTAGTCCCGACCGCCAGGCGCATTCTGGTTGGTGGACACGGCAGCCAATCAGGAGCTACGTAAGACGTTCCAACAGAACAACTTCGGCAACAGGGAAATCGGCTTGGCCCTCAGAAGGGCCTTTTCGGACAAACCACCTGCCGAGGAACAAGAGGAGACAAAGGGCATGGCATACATCCCGTTCTACGGCCCCATCTTGGGCAAAATTAGCAGAATGCTAAGAAAACACGGGATTAAAACCATCCATAAGCCGCCCACAAAGATCCAGAACTTGCTGAGACCAGTTAAGGATGACCTTGGTCTCAGGACACCTGGTGTCTACAGAATACTTTGTGAGTGTGGGAAATGTTACATCAGGCAGACGGGACGAACTATTATGAAATGCTGCAAGGAACATCAACGCAGCATAAGACTATATTATCCTGATAAGTCTGCAGTAGCCCAACACAGCCTAGAAACTGCTCACAAGATAGATTTCGGCGCCACCACCATCTTGGACAAGACATCAGGTTACTGGGACTTAGTTATCAAGGAAGCCATCGAAATCCAGCTAGATGGCAATAATTTCAACAGAGACGGGGATCTACAGCTGAGTACAGCATGGAAACCTGCCATCAATATGCTTAGACCACCAGCACACGGCAGACAGTCAGGACCAGCAAGTAGCTCCTGATTGGCTGCCTAGAATGCGCCTGGCGGTCGGGACTAGGAACTAGCTCCTGATTGGCCTGCAGCAGGAAGCCCTACTTTTGCATATATACCGGCTAGACATGGTCCCACATCACTTCGTCCCTGAAGAAGATGGCAGAGCTAGCCGTCGAAAGCTTGGAAGCTAATCTCCAACTCACCTGGCTGAGAACCCGAGAAGAGTTATTCTATATCAAACGCCGGGAAAGCCTCAAGTCATACAATGTATTTCATGTCCCTTGAAAAAAAAAACCCAGTTTCAAGGGAGTCTAAAGGCCCTCTTCCACTTAACGGAATCGAATATAACGGAATTTCTCTTCCCAATGTATTTAAATGGAAGATAGCAGAAAGCGGCATGTCGAATCAAATGAAAAAGAATCGAACAGAACAGAATTCAGGCGCTAGAATATTTATACTACTGCCAGAACAGAATTTCTTGTTTCGAGTATGATCGTAAGTTCTCGTGAAACCTTCTTGAAGAAACAAATTAACCATATCCACTCTTGATGGCTTAATTCGTTTACTATTGAAAGTTATTGCCGAAAGAGTATGTATACAAGAATTACAATTTAATATGAATGAAGAAAAATTAATAAATCTTTTGTAGAATTGTCCTCTTTTGTATGACAAAACACAAAAGTAACTTACTGTTCGGTTCGATTCCACTAGATATGAGCAGCAGCAAACTTTTCATTTTGATTTGATTCGGTTTGATTCTGCTAAGTGGGAGCAGGCCTTAAGATTAGCTGAGTCACTTTCGATTGTTGATAAAATGATCATTTTAATATAGACGAAATGTATTTCGAGGTCATTATGGTTTTTGATTTGTTTTGTAACAAGGAAAAGAACAGTTGAAAGGAAAGTTATACTATGACAGTATTGCAGAAATGGCTGTACACTCGTACTGATTGGTGCACCAACAATATTTCAATTTCAGTTAAAATTGTTTTGAGCATATTTCTATGAAATGCATCTATAGGGAACATTAAATGAAAGGATTAGAGAAACAGATCTTCAGCTAATGTAATAAAAGAACTTAATTGTTCTATATACACTTTTAACATTTTTATAATCACTGATTAACTTTATAACCTATTTACTGTGTTAACTTTTTAGGAAATTACCAGCTGAACACTTCAAAACTAGTTAGCCAGGTAATTTCCTAAAAAGTTAACGCAGTAAAGAAGTTGTAAAGTTAATCAGTGATATTAAAAGAATGTGACACACATTTAAAATTACTATGAACGCTACAATACTTGACACCATCCTCAGAGCCTCAGTCAAGTAGCACCGAAACAGCTGTAAGCCGCACATGCTTACATAATTAACACGAATAAGATCGCCATTTAATCAATTATTTATATTCAAGTGTTAAAAGTAGTGTACGAAAGATTCAACATGGCATTAATTTACGTTAATGGTTTGAAAATAAAATTTATTAATCTTCGAGCTAGTAAGTGATATAAGAATTCATTTGTCTTCGCTGTTCACTTTAACACTAATTATAAAACTGTGAAAACTTTCTTAAAAATTAAAGCTTTAAAAATGTTAAAAATATTAAAAGAAAGGTAATATACCTTAATGTTTCGACACCAGTGTAGTGTCATCATCAGTGTCTCTGAAACTACTCTGTCAATAAGGTATATTACCTCTTTTAATATTTTTAACAATTTTAAAGTTTTAATTTTTAATAAAATTTTTATATTGATATAAGAAGGAACCAACAGCAAGTCAAACTGTTGACCTGTTGATTCAGTGTAGTGTCAAAAGTTGAACGTTGATTCATATGTTCTTATTTCTCTTTCTTGAAATGTGGAAACCCTAAAGAGGAGGAAAAATTAACTGGGAGTGGAAAAGATCAATTGTATCTAAATCGTAATGTAGATGATGATGATGATGATAGTAATTAACTACGATGATGATTTTATACCGAAACAATTCACATCACGTGCAATACATGTTGATTACGAATATGGAGTCTTTTTAATCTAAGTCCATGGAAAGATTCTTACGGCTAGAAGGTAGTCTCCTTTGCGGAGGCCAGCCATGTCAGCTACTCCCCCTCGGTCCACATCATCCAGGTACTGAAGGGCAGGACAGCGATCAGATGGTTGTAACTCCATCAACGGGGACGTGGCTTTGGCACCTCTGAGGATGAAGCCAAAGCCCTTGCGAGCTCGATGCAGAACTACTGTGCGTGGCTCAGCTGGTAACCTAAACAGAGAGATTGTTCAAGTCAACAAGGAGGAAGTAACACATACCATTATATCACAGTCTACTATATACAGTCGCGAAGCTCAATATGTAGTAAAAATGCAAACATGGGTAGTTGCTCACCACTAGGATCGCTACTATCGCCTCATCATCGCAGATCTCTCCTAGCAGATGACAAAATGTGTTACACTTTCGTTGTCGTGTTCTTTTGGAAAAATTAACACCTTCCTTCCATTATTGAAATATTAAATGCATAAAGTTAATTTATCATTTTAATGAAGTATATTAAATTCCACCATAAACTCTAAGATACCTGCAAGAAATAAGTTTTTATAATTTTTGTTCATGCAAAACGAACTGAAATTTACTATAATAGCTTCACTCATTCAAGATTATAGCGATAATTAACTATGAAACCAATAAATATTAATTTGCATTTCCCTTTGCAACAATAATAATGGAAATATGAATTAATGGAGTAACTTACGTGTACCGGTACTTGTAGTGTAGGCTTATGTAGTTAAAGTGGGATGAGGTTAAGCAATAATAATCACACCAGAATTGGAAATAAAACGTGATCAATAAATTTTATTGTAACAGACTTTTTCTACGTCTCTAGTAAAGCAACAAATTAAAAATAACAACAAAATTAACAGATATAATTAAAAACATATCCTTTGACAAAAAAAAGTAGGCCTAAGCAATAATAATCCCACCAGAATTGAAAATAAAACGTGATCAATAAATTTCATTAAAACAAACTTAATTTTTCTACGTCTTTAGTAAAATAACACATAAAAATAATAACAAAATTAATAGCTACAATTAAAAATATATCCTCTGAAAAAAAAAGTAGACCTAACCTTTATTTCTCTGGAAATTTAGCAGCCTAAGTGACAGAACTTTAACCGGTATCTAATGTCCTTTCGGTTAGACTGAAACATTTCATTGTGAAATTTAAGGATCAATGTATTCTAACAGTCACAAAGGACTTCAAAATTAACAGTTTTGTTTCTGCACAGCATTCTTGTGGAAACCCAGGAACCTTTCTGAATCTTTCGGAAATCGGACAAAGGATAACTCTGGCCTCTTTCTCTTACTGTTGCTACAATTTATAGCACTACAAACGTCTGCTCCTTGTCCCATATTATTATTCCAATTATTATATTTTAGCCATTAACATTTTCATTACAACCAATAACGAACATTTCACAAGCATCAATGTGAAACACGCAACGAGCTAGCACTCGATGGAAATACGACACAGTCCAAAGTCGACCGTGGACAGTCTATTGTTTCTAGTTGCTAACCGCTTGGAGCGCTTTATCACGAGACTTGCAAAAAAACACCTCAAGCTTCGCGACTGTATATAGTAGACTGTGATTATATATAGAGCTGAAAGGAATTTAATATATTTCTCTTAGCACAGAGATTTTCAACCAGTATGCTCGCAGCATATTAGTGTGCCTTGAAATGCCCACATGTGCCACTGAAGCTTGGGGAAAGATTGGAAAGGAAAGAAACTCAAAACTCCGTGTAACAAGAGTGATTCCTTACACGAGAACGTTGATTTGTTGAGAAGGCTTTGGAAGGAATGCATTTAGAATGCAATATAAACTGTTCATCTGAATAGGCCTAGTTTCTTTAAAATTTGTTGTAGCTTCAGTCACTTCATTTCCCAATTTTTGCTTATTTCAAGATATTTTAAAAAATCAGAAACGAATACATAAAATTCACGGAACAAACATGAAATTCGTCACGTATGGTTCTCATTTAACTTAAATGGTCGTGAACTGAACGAAACTGGATTTCTATCCGCCATCTTGACTCAAAAAAGAGATCCGAATTGTACCCTGAGGCTAAACAGTAACATTTTTAGATTTTTTTTCGCAGTTTCTAAAACAATACAATAACAGTAATTTAATCAATTCAACTTTTAAACTCAAACAGAGTTAGTACTGGTACTCAGGTTTAATCACAAAATTCTCTAAAAGAAACTGATGGTGTTCCTTTACAATTAAACCAAACCCTTTAGTTCTATTAAATATAGAATATAATCTAAATTTAAGAGAAGAAATACTGAAGTCAGAAGTAAACACTGAAATAATGAAAAAATTGTCTTTAGAGACAATTAATATTAAGTACCCTCCACAAAACTGGCTTCATTTATACACCGACAGATCCTTGATCTCCAGAGAACAAACAAGGTGCCAGTGCAGGTGTTACATGCTTCTCACTTTATAGATCTCTTGGATATGGAACAACAAGTTTTGATGGAGAAATCATTGCAATCAGTGAGTCTCAGGAATCTTCTATGCCACACCAATAAATTTAAGAATGCAGTTATATTGTCAGACTCCAAAGCAGCTATTCTATCAATAGTCTCTAAACACACACCTTCATCTCAAACAGCAGAAATAACTAAAATGCTCTCTCAATTAATATCACTCAATAAAAGAATTGTATTCCAATGGATACCATCCCATTGTGGAATCCTGGGAAACGAGAATGCGGATGCTTTAGCAAAGAAGGGCAGCACTGCTACTTACAGACCTGTTACTAAATCTACGTATTACTCTGTGAAAAGATTTGTTAAATCTACATACTTAGACTTGAACAAACAAAATTTGATAACACAATCTCAAGGGAAAAAATGGAACTCTCTGCATCATAATCCACAGTTAATTCCCGATTTACCACGAAAATCGTCTGTAGCTGCATTTAGATTGGCAACAGGCCATGATTGTTTGGCCAAACACCTGCATAGAATTGGAATATATCAGTCCCCTAACTGCCCATTGTGCAACTCAAACCACGAAATGGATTCGGAACACCTCAAAATCTGTGCTTCAGTGGCTGACCATGATAATATCTTTGAAAAATATTGGAGTGCAAGAGATCAAATGACTTTATTGTCAAATGCCTGGCATTAGAAAACAACAACAATTCTTTGCACCTTGTTGATTGTACCTTGAGTTGAATATGGTTGAAAAATTTATGCTCTAACGTGTTAATAGATAAACAAACCATCGAAATGTCTTAAATTCTTTGAAAGAAGAGTAGCTTAGACTTTTTCTATTGGCAATTCGGAACTGAACCTGGGACCTTCCAGTCCATAGCCAGTTCCTCTACCAACTGAGCTACCCAGTTGCCTCATATCATTGGAGTTAAACGTCAGATACAATGTACTGTAGGCTTACTACCAACATTTAACATTAACTTCTGCTAGGCATTTCAATAGATTTACAGTGGTACTTTATGCCTATATTATTCCTAAGACTTAATAAAGAATCTTATTTCACGAGATTTCTATGAGATATTGAAGTGTGAAGGACTGTACCGTGTTAAACCATGTGGTCAGTTATTCGGCAATCAGTGTATCGCTCAGGGTGCATCCACTATGGAGTTTGATAATGGTATCAGCTGTTTCGCCTGATTGCCTGCTACAATCAGATATCCATCTCCTTTTCATCCTAATAGTGTAAACACAGGTGCTGTCCTCTAATCGAGGTCTGCCATGATCTTTTCTAGGTCACTACACACAATTTTCTCAAGAGTGCAAATAAAATCTGAGATATGTGTCATTATTTTCCAAAATCAGATAATGCTCTCTGTTTTTAGAACACTGAAAGATAAAGATAAAGGTATAAGCCCATAGAATTCCAATAGGGGGCAGTATTTTACGTGGACCATATTAAATTTGTAGTAAAAAGTTAAGAGGCCTACACATTACTCACTCACTGGAGATTTTATTCCAGCTGAGAGTCCCAGTGACGTGGAAAAGTTTCTCAAGACTAAATGCCGTTACAATTTTAGGGCAAATGAATTTTTTGCTTTAAAAATAAGTTGACTTTGAAAAAAGTTCATAATAATGAGGTTAGTTAATATTATAACATGCTATGCAAAACGGATCCATTTAGATGACCTGCCCACTGATGATTTTGAATGACCTCGGAATTTTTTATGTGCTAAGATAGCATAATCATTAGTTGATCATGTTACGAGGGATTCTCAGGAGATTCGCTTTATGAAAAATGTATCTGCACTATTATTATAACTATCTCTGAAAGTTCAGAGAATTAGTTGTCTGTCTCAATAAGAAAAATAAAATAATAATAATAATAATAAACCAAACATCGTAAGATGAAGATTACATTAGTAAAAGTTTCTTTCAACCCATAAGCAGTGCTGACTAGATCAGACGCTATGGACAGTACTCTATAACAGAGTCGCCAGTATGAAAGGATAATTCCAAGCCTTTGACGTGAGACGAACTCGATAGCTCAGTGGTAGAGCGCCTGACCGGAGAACAGGAAGTCGCAGGTTCGATTCCCCACGGCATGATTGTGACTATAATAGTATTTAAATTCATTAAATTCAATAATAATGGTAATAATAATAACAATAATAATAATAATAATATACGTCACCAAACATCGTAAGATGAAGATTACATTAGTAAAAGTTTCTTTCAACCCATAAGCAGTGCTGACTAGATCAGACGCTATGGACAGTACTCTATAACAGAGTCGCCAGTATGAAAGGATAATTCCAAGCCTTTGACGTGAGACGAACTCGATAGCTCAGTGGTAGAGCGCCTGACCGGAGAACAGGAAGTCGCAGGTTCGATTCCCGCTCGAGGTTGTGAAATTTTTCTTTCATACCACGGCATGATTGTGACTATAATAGTATTTAAATTCATTAAATTCAATAATAATGGTAATAATAATAATAATAATATACGTCACCAAACATCGTAAGATGAAGATTACATTAGTAAAAGTTTCTTTCAACCCATAAGCAATGCTGACTAGATCAGACGCTATGGACAGTACTCTATAACAGAGTCGCCAGTATGAAAGGATAATTCCAAGCCTTTGGCCTGAGGCGAACTCGATAGCTCAGTGTTAGAGCGCCTGACCGGAGAACAGGAAGTCGCAGGTTCGATTCCCGCTCGAGGTTGTGAAATTTTTCTTTCATACCATGGCATGATTGTGACTATAATAGTATTTAAATTCATTAAACTCAATAATAATGGTAATAATAATAATAATAATAATAATAATAATAATAATAATGCTAAAGCGGAGAATTTGCTACCATAGCTTTGAACTGTGCCATTACGGTTAGGACCAATTTGAACTAAATACACAGTGTCGTCAACATAAGGACATGAAGTTGGACTGTGGTGTGTTAGGAGAATTTTTTTTCTCTCTACTTCCTTCGTTCTGAACATTACTGAGAGATAGCACCATTATTAGCAAGAAGATGTATTTGCGTAGATTAGATTAGATTTAATAGGGGTGTTCCTTCCGGCCCAAGCACTGCGACCTATAAGATCTATTGCGCATCCCCGTCGTTCATCCCTTTCAGTCCAAAAGTTTCAAGTTCTTGATGAACTGTATCAAACTGTGGACTGGGACCTTTGAGATCTCTTCAAGTTTTGGAAAGTGATTCCCAAAAAAGAGAGATCTTTGTTGCACAAGCGCATTGCAAACGCACAGAAGATGAGTTACTGATTCATCTCCTAGTGAACATCTTATACACAGTGAGTCAGTAATAAGTCCCATTCTGTATAAGTTTTTCTTCAGGGCACAGTGTCCTGTAAGAAATCCTGTTGCCCAAGAGAGCTGCTTTTTGCTAAATCTCAGCAGCTCATTCGATTTTGTCCTTGCAAGACCTTTGATAAGGGCCTTGCTGTGATTACAACCCTTAATTGAGTTCCAGTAACTAATATGTCGTCTGTGAGCCCAATCCCTAATGACCTGCTTAATTGGTCTTGAAGATAGTATGTATTTGCGTAAATATTACGAGTAGATTATGTGGCTTAGATGAGAGGATCGCAAAGGAATGGTTTTTACCAATACTAATTTTACTCCATTTAAACTGCATTTTTGGTCCAGGGAAAATACTAGTCTTTCACAAAAACACTTTCTACTACTATTTCCCCTTGACCAAAAAATTAAATAAAAATTGGTGTAAAAATTAGCATTTTACCATGGATCTCACTAGAGATGTTCCGTTTCAATTTTTCTGTTATGCGAGTGATTTCACAAATTGCTACGATATGGCGTTCCTGATGATTATCACTTAATAATTCCAGCTACAACACTATTCATTAGTTAATTACATTATGGTTTCATAATCCGCGCCTGACGTCCAACACAAGTGCTATTGCTACTCCTAAATCACCCTCACGTAGTGAAGTTCTTCTCTACACTCATTTCCGTAAACAGTAACTACACCTGTTTCCATGGAAACCTAAAAGAATGAAGTGCTGATATTGTTTCTGAAGATTAGCTGTTGAACTTTCCATAGCGAAAGAGGATGTCTAAGGAGTGGTGAGGCACTTTCTTTCACCACACGAACTCAATATATCGGACGTGATAAGTGACGTTGCCAATAAGACGCCTGATCACACGATTATCTTACTTCAGTGCATTTCCTGCATGCGATCTGTCATTCTTTACGTCACTGTGTCATCACTTCCATCCAAGTGTTTCAGCTGGTTAGGCCTACATGTAATCACGCACATACCTTCTGTAAGCAAGTAATGTTGAGTAAACACAACGCTGACTGTGCAGGAATAATAGCAATACATTTCCAAAGAAAAGAATTGTGTAACCAGAGTGATTCCTTATACGAGAATGTTGATTTGTTGAGAAGGCTTTGGAAGGAATGCATTTAGAATTCAATATAAACTGTTCCTCTGAATAGTTTCTTTAAAATTTGCAGTGGCGTAGCGTCAATGTAAGCTAAAAAGCTTAGCTTCCCCAGTTGATAATAATTTCATAATAAACCTGCAGTTTATGGAGAAAATTATTTATTAATTTTAATAGAATTTATATTTACGCGTTAAATATTGTGATGCAGCAGCTCAGGATGATTTGTGATGCAGCAGTAAACAAGAAGCCTGCACACACCAGCTTCCAAGCAGACCGGTTTCTTCTGTGTAATACACCCAGCAGATTTTCCATCCCTTTCTAACTAAACTACCCTAGTCGCAAGGCTCGCAAAAAGCTAGCTTTAACATTTAAAATAAGTAGTTTCAGAGTTATCCCTTTTCGTCAGTTGTGTTCAGTTGAAGTGTTAGTGTGCATTGTGGCTGATATAATAAATAATGAGCGAAATAACAGTTCCTGACACTAATTTACTTGAATTTTTTTAGGACAATTATATTATCAAAACTGACTTACGAACAAAAGTGTGATTTAAATAACAAATGACCGACTCCCTTCCTGTCAATGAAGGACACAACCAAAAGACAGACGCATACTTACGTAATGATACTAATATTGTGATTTCTCTAACTATGACAGGGAGTGAGCTAATGTTATACCTATACGTGTCTATTTGTTTAGAGATATGTGTAAACCGTGAAATCATATTTTACTACGTACCATTTGAGGTCATGCCTTATTGGTGTTACGATGTTCCAACCAATATTCGACTGCTGACTTGACATTGACTACTATTTATTTTAAGACTGTATTTTTGTAATACGTTTTCTCATATTGCATGAAAGACAACTTGAGTTAGCTTCCCCTGCTCAAAATTTCATGCTACGCCACTGAAAATTTGTTGTAGCTTTCGTCACTTCATTTCCCAATTTTTAATCAAAACAATGCGTTTTTGCTTATTTCAAGATATTTAAAAAAAATCAGAAACAAATGAATGAAATTTATGGAACAAACATGAAACTCGTCATGTATGGTTCTCATTTAAATGGTCGTGAACTGAACAAGATCTTACTGTTTATTAAAATAAAAAGTTGTAATATTTTATACTTTTATTTTTGTTTAAAACCAACTTTCTTCCGAATTTTGACGATATTACTGCTACTGCTGAAATCAGCTGACTAACTGGCAGGAAAGAAGACAGATGACCTGATACCACTTACTTTTCCAGCCCGCATCCCATAGCGTATCCAGAATGCACTTTTAAATATCGCCTGTGCTATTATAACTAGCCAAACACGTTGCAGAAACTTACAGAGCAGAATAGTGTGAACCAGGGTTAGTCTGTCTTTTGCAACTTAATCGTATCTCATCAAATCCCACATGGATTTTCATGAAATTTTTTATACATCATCATAATCATAAAATGTGTAAGTATGTAAATTTTTAAGTTACTAACTGCTGACTACGGTTGATTAAAAAATTTATTGAGAAAAATATAATGGAAAAATTTGACCTTATATGTGCCCACTCTTTTTTTTCTCCCCCCTCCCCTAGAAACTGTTAACTTCAGAATCAAAATTTTGTACACACATTCATCCATTGCTCCTACCTCTACTGTTAAGGTTTGGTTTATCTAGGAGTTTTAATACAAAATTAATATCGGAACAAATGCAAAATCTATCATACAAAGACTAAAACTAAAATTTTTACAGACTGATCATACCTGAATAAATATTTGCATTGTATTAATGAAAGCTTATCCACATATGTACTAGAGTACTTAGGGAATGTATGTAAAATTTGAGAATTGTGGTTTAAACATTTCTGAGAAAACGGAGCAGATGTTTGTATAAATTATGTGTGAAACTATATACTGTATATACCAGTAAGGATAATTTAATAGTATATTGTGAAATCAGGTTATAATTTTGTGCTATATTGCGGAAGTTTCCTAATTTTTACAAAGGTTAACATTATAAACTAATTTCAGGCGCTATTCTTTTTGTACAAGAGCATTATAACAGAATTATAAAGACAAAACAGGTAAATAAGATACAAAATTTTCTAATCAGTTACTCTGAAAAAAAGCCTGCAATATACTCATGACATCATTGTTTTTATCCATTTTTGAATCTTTTGTACACCACTTTTAACACTTGAATATAATTAATTGATGAACTAGTGGACTTACTCGTGTTAAATATTTAACACGAGTAAGTCCATTAGTTCATCAATTAATCATTGTTTTTAATTGGCTATTTTACGACGTTTTATCAACTGCTATGGTTATCTAGCATCTGAATGAGATGAAGATGATAATGCCGGCTAAATAAATCCAGAGCCGAAAGTTACCCAGCATTTGCTCTTAATGGGTTGAGGAAAAGCCCTGGAAAAAACCTCAACTCATCCGAACCAGGATTTCAACCCGGGCCCACTCGTATCATGGTCAGGCATGCTAATCATTACTCCACAGCAGTGAACTTACGTCATTGTTTGGTTTGTTGAATTTATTGACTTTGTTGCTAAGTATGGAACTCAATTTAAAAGCAGATATTTTAAAAGAAGCTTCTGAAGCAGAAGTGAGTGTTATTAATTCCCAAAAAAATATCGTGAAAGTATGAAAGAGAGCACGAGAAATGTATTAAATGATTGGAGAGTAAGAAAACGGAAGAGATTTCAGAAACAGTGGTTCCGGCATATCTATCGAAACATGTCCGTTAATAAGAGTACATTATGCAACGAGTCTATAATGGTAGTAATTAAGACGCGAGGATGTTTATGAAACGAGTGCAAGCGAGTTTCATAATTTTCATACGAGCGTCTTAATTACCATTATAGTCAAGTTTCATACGACTTTTTATGCTCGACCATATTTCTAACTTTAAATTATTAATAAGTATTCATGTTATTCTTATCTGACTGAGGAGCGGAACTAACCTTGTGCAATACCTCGTAAATTGTGAGATGTGCGCAGACGCGAAAGTATTGATTTTTTTTCCGAGAAACAAATGTCGACATTGACCTTGATATAATCTAGAGAGTAAAATAAACATTAATCTTGATATAGCCTTGAAATTGAATTAGACATTGAAAAACGAGATGACAGATTGAATTTATTTGAATATTACTTACAATTAACGCTAATTATTATAGTAACAGAACTAGTTGTCTTTCGATTGCATATCTGAGAATAATCGATACTTGCGCTTTCATATTGCTACAATGGTATTTTCTGATTGGTAGAACACCTGAACTTTAATGAATAGGTGTAGTTTAATGAGGTCCATTAAAGGGCTGCTACCAGGTGTATAATTACTACATTTCGGCATGGTCGAGTATAAAATATTTTCCTTTAGATATTCTTTGCTTAAATTAATATTGACATTATGGTGTAGCATTGTTATAAATACAAACAAGTTAAATGACATATTCTTGCTGTCGAACTTTTATTCCATGAGTGCCTTAAAATGTCATTTTATGAACGATTCTGAACAACAATATAGGCTGTTTATGTAATCCACATGATATTCTCAAAATAAAAAATTTGGTTCTTGTTCATCTACGCCAGTGGCCGGCAAAGAGAGAAGCCGACCACTGATCTGCACTACACAGTTCTGGTCTTCACTTACTGTTTCTTGAGTCGTGGCGCTGTTGCGAAGTGTTTGTGCATTGACTCTCTGCGACCTTGCACTCTGCTGGTTGTGCGTGACCCAGACAAGATGGAAGGTGGAGGTGGTGGCGGGGGTTGAGGGAGTGCCGGGGGTGGCACTGCACCCTGCCGTAACCGAACCTCTTGTACACAGTGTGCTGGGAACAGGCCTGTCCCTTGGCCTCGCAGAGTGCCCTCAAGAAGCCCACAGTCCGTTGTGCCTGTTACTGCACAAAATAACAATACAGGTAGGCCTACAGTATATCGAAAAACAATAAAAACAATCTCCTGCCAAGAATTAAATAATAATGTGATCGTACCTTCTCTTCTTGTACCATTTAGGTGTTCCGCAAGGAACAGTCCTTGGACCCATTTTATTTTTAATATATATTAATGACCTTTTAATGATAGACTTTAAAGAATATGAAGGTGATTGATATTCGTATGCTGATGATACTGTTTTACTTTTTAGTGGAAAAACTTGGGCTGATGCTTATTATAATGTAAATTGCGGCTTAAAATTAATAAAAAAATGGTTCGATTTAAATTCACTTGTAATTAATAAAGATAAAACAATAGTTATCCCATTTTCTTTAAATAATAAAAGTAATAAACAAATTTCATCTATACTACAAATTAAAATGCATAATTCTGATTGTTCCGATATAAATTGCAATTGTTCAGTTGTTAATGAAGTTAATGATTATTGGTAATCATTTAAAATGGAATAATCATATTCATTATATTTGTAATAAATTACGTAAAACATTATGTTACTTTGTTATTCTAAGAAATATTTTGTCAATTAACTGTTTACGTGTAATTTATTTAGCATTATTTCAATCTATATTTATGTATGGAATTATAGGTTGGGGTGGAACTTATAAATCTAACCTTTATCCGTTAATTTTACTACACAAAAAAAGTATTAAAAATTTGTTTAAAAAAGCAGAAATATTACCCAACTGAATTGTTGTTTAAACATTTCAAAGTTTTCAACATTAAACAAATGTATTATTTTATTAAAATATTTTCATAGAAATTTTAATAACTCTGAAAGGTATATACATAAGTATAGAACTAAAAATATGAATTCTCTGCGTTTGTCTGAACCAAAATGTAAAACCAATGCAGCTTTTTATCACAGCATGAATCAAGGTCCCAGATTATTAAACAAATTTTATTGCAATAACATTTCAACCACGAATCCTCTCCAAATTAATAAAAAAAAAATAGTAAAAAAATTTGTATTGGATTTATATTTTGGGTTTAAACATATTAAACACTATTTAATCTGTATTCACTCTCAATTTTAATTTTATTTTTGTCTGTATTGGAATCCCCTCCTGAGCACGAGTCTTACTCATTCAGGAGTGGGCTAGTTTATCTTTCATTGTATTTATTAATTTGTATTCATTTCGAACTTACTAGTAATAAAAATAAATAAAATAAATATTTATTTAAAAATAACATAGTTCCATAACTTTGCTGTTTAATGCGCATCTTTTCTCAGCTCATATAATCATAAAGAATCTATTTTTGAATACAAAGACACTTTAAGAGAATAAAACCAACCAGTTTTTACACTTTTAATTTGTCAAGGACATGTTCAGACTCACTGCTAAGAGACATCAGAAAATTTTACGTGTCTGAGGTTGGTTTTTCATCTTGCAGTCTACAGAGGCCTAATTCGTGAAGGATGATAATGATGATGATAATAAATCACATCATCACGACCATCATAATCTTTCAAGATTCTACACCAGGTGGTCCGTTTCGGTACTTACAAGGATTCTTTCTAAAATAGATGACATTTCTAATTCGATAAACGATTTGAATAAATTAATTCTTTACACAAACACATCAGTTTCAATAAATTAATTATTTACACAAACAGAGATCAGAAATATGACGAATAACACAGAGTCCAATCAGATTACCAGACTACAAAACTAACGTTTTCTTCCATAATTAACAAATTAAAAAAATAAAACATTAATCTTGTTATGGGACATCCTCACAATGTCTTCACCTTGTCTAATTCCTTCAGTACCGGTATCTGATCTTTCACAATTATTATTCATCCAGCAATATAAAACTCTCTCACATGCTTCTCAATTTGATGATCAATATCTTTCATTATCAACCTTACTATTCTATTTTTCTCTTGGAACAACTGCTTCAAGATTAGACAAACGTAATCCCCCCCCTCTTCTTCACATGAATAGTTTCTCAGAGTTATGCAGCATGATTACCTTCGAGAATGTCACCCTGGGTTATGCGCAGGTGCCCAGGAAGTCCAGAACTGTAATTTTCCAGACAGACAACAGTTGTGCCAGGCAAGGTCACAGATCCCTGCGTTGTGGTATCACTGTTTGATGTTCCAACACCAGAGCTGTCACTGATGATGTCACTAGTATCACCAAGACTTTTATCTGGAGGCAGTGAGAACCACCCAAGTAATGCAACTTCCCTGATTACACAACTGGGATATGAGACATTACGAAAATAACTCTCTGAAAAACAAAACGTAATCTACACAATCGTTCCACATACACTTCCCACATATACTCGTTTATATACTAATAATCTTGTGTAAATGTTCAAGGAATAATAATGCAGAATGCATTTTTCTTCTTAAGAAACCTTTCTTGCAACGCAATTCTCTCTGATATTTAGAAATATTATTTCAATACATAACACCAGTTACAAATTCTTTCCTTCTTACTACATAAATTAATCTCTATTATTAATATTGTTCTTATGTGAACTAATATTTAGTGATGATAAAATGTTTCTGTATGAAATTACGAAACATCTAAATTTTAAGATAAATGTTGCAACATCTACAAAATATCAAACACATCTGATTGTTCTTGGAATGAAAATTAATTTCTTTAGACTACCACTTTCATTCATGCTATGTGACAACATATACTGCGAACTTTTGTGAAAGCATATTGAATTTAGGTTAGTATCATATTACAAAAATATTAATAACACAATCACTCTAGAAAATGGTACACAAAACAGTAGTTTTAATAGGTTAGTAAAATCGAGATTCTACATACAGACAACACAACTATTGTCTTTTACACAACAAATTACTTAAGAATAATACTTCACAGAAGGGTAGCAGAGATTTCAGATCTGGTTCAAATAAAATGTACAAGATCGCCTACAACTTCAAATATTACATTAACAAAAGAAATTAGGTGCATCACAATTACTAAACCATGCTTTTAATTCTTCAACTTTTAATTCAGAATGCATTTTAGAATACATTGAATTTTAATAATGGTAAAGAGAGGGTGTTTATATGTGTCAAAGAGGATATTTTTGGTATTTTTTATTCAATTAATCTCCAAGGAAAATAATTTAATAATTTATCTCTGAAAATGGATCCTTTGTGGATATGATGTCATGATGCAACGTAAATGTACGAGATCTTTACCACTTAATTATTTACTTCACACTATCTCTCAATTTATCAAAGTACATAATTTTGAGATACTGAAGAATCGTACAGGAAGAAGGTATCAACACACCTTCTACAGGTTTACCCCGTAAGCAATGTACATTTTTCCTCAAATTACCACTTAAATAGTACTTATATACTTCTCGTTTGTGGTTTTAAACTAGTTTTGAGGTAAGGTGACAACCTCCATAACCAACATAATAAAATGAAACCAAAAGGTTTGCTGGACTAAAATACTGTATTTTGTGTTGTTGATATTTATTTAATACATGAACATTTTTAAATTAATATTAAGAAAACTTCGAAACTATGTATAGTTGCTGTATAAATTTCACCACTGCTTAAGTAATGTATACAGTACCGGTAAGTAATTATTTTGAAAGCAACTTTTGGCATTTTGTGAAATCAATGGCTGTAGGTTAATAAAAGAGGCTCAATGCTTTGAAGACTTTAATTCTCTTTCATTTTTTAATCACTAGTTTGAGTCAATGACACAGGTTAAATTGAATGTACAAAAAAGTAATTCTGAAAGACTTTTGTAATCACTAGCTCTCTGCCAAAGGTTCCATGTAATGTACGGTACATAAAAATTACTTTGATTCTTTTGAATATTTCTGCCAAATTACATCAGTGTGAATGTGCAGGTTGAGTGCAATGTATATAATTCGATATTTTATAAAATCACTGATTGTACAAATTTTAGAGAATCATTGAAATGTATAAGAAGTAATTTTGAAATTTTTTTGGGCATTTCAGTGAAAACACTGGCTTTATGTCAATCATAAGAGGTTCTTACCCCATCTCTAACAACATGAATTTAAGTTAATTTTCCTGTGAACTCTATGAGACTTCAAGCCTCACCTTCTTGGAGTCTCGCCTTCTGGTGTCCTGGAACTTATCCATGCTGAACACTAAGCAAAATCATGTACATGTGAACTGTGGGCACCCCCCGGTGGTGATGGTTGCGTCATGGCCCTACCTGTCACGTAGCTGGCACTGTCCTCGACGCTCGGCTGAGTAGACCCACTGCTAGTTTCACTCAGACTCGACGAGGCCGAACTGAAGGGCGGCAGCGAACGGTTCGAGGGGGAGGGGGAAGGTGGCATCTCCAGACCGAGAGGGTCTGACGGCGTGCGGTTCAGGTGTGGGAGGTTGGGATGGTGGCCAAAATGGTGAGGATGGTGGTGGTGATGAGGTGCCCCCCCACCCCCTGCAGTCCGACGGCGAGGGTTGTACCTGGGGGGCTCTCGGAACGGGACTGCAAACACAAGTGAGCCCGGCCCCATCAATGCCCTCGTCCCATCAACATGCCCCACTCAACAAAATCATTACTTTCTACTTTAAGAGTTGGACATGCACGGCTTAAACCATCACCCAACGCAGGCACAATTACTTGGGGAGGTACAAAGTCACAGCAACGAACTGAGAGCCATATGTAGGATTGCCAACCTTACGGAACTTATCTGGATCTTCTGGTTAGTATCTCCTTGAAGGAAACAGTCAAAGTAGTCTCTAGGATCTCATTACCTCGAATTCTTAAAAAGGCATATCTTTTCTTTTTTTTTCCGTTCCCCTCCCTCACCATATGCAAAAATCTCATATAACTGAAAGCAGCCCATCAGAAAAGTAACAGTGTTCACCCATGAAAAATTTCCGAAAATTTAGTTGTTATTCGTTTATTTTATTATGCTTTATATAGTGGCTTCAATTTGGTGCCTGTATTTTATATAAATGAAGCTATGGTTTGTTTGATAGACGAACCATAGAAAAAAAACCCACTCACGCTTGAAACCACTGACATGGGTCCATTGTGCTAAATTCAAATTTTGACGTGGATAGGAATGGGAGGTAAATTTTACCCCGATCCTTCTCAACAAGGGATAAGGTTCGTAGCTTTAATTTCCTTGCAAAAAAAGCCATGCTAAAGATTATAGCGCCCCTAAAATATAGTCCTCTAAGAGATCCAATAAATAAAATGAAGGTCATATCTGAAGGTTGGTGGATTTAGTTTCTTTGGCTATTGAAAGTACTATCACTTAGGATTTAGCTATAAAAACAACTTTATAGTTTCAATTTAAACACGTGAAAGTTGTTTTAATAGCTGAATCTTAAGTGATATAAAGTGTTAATAGTGGTTAATCAAGATGAATAAGAAAGTACTACGTTCCTCAAATCAATATTTTAAAATATACTTCAAGCTAATCATTAAAAATATAACAATATTATTGTTCAAAATCAATAAATTTACAAGGAAATTGGAGATAACCACAGATACATACGTACTAAATGTAATTAAATGAATTTTAACAAATACTTTCATTAATTGAATTTCAAAGTGATGAGAATAAAACGTTTTGCTCAAAACTTCTATAACCAAAGCTCCAAATAAAGAACAAACTTCAACGTAACTTGTGTGATAGTATGCTTTTATTTTCTTTCCCAAAACAGGAAAAGACATAGAGGGTAGAAGATAATCATTATGAAATAATATGCAAGCTATATTTTGGAGCAAGTGAACTTAAAGATAATACGTTCAGTATTTGTATTTAATATTTAAATGTCGATTATCTCAAAATGTTGTATGCAGATACTTGTTTCATACAAACTGGATATGGAAGTAAGGCAGATTTTAAATACAGACCTATAAAACAGTAATGTTTCTTGAAGCAATAAATGTTCCTCTTTTCTTCTATCCCACCTGTATATAAATTTCAATCGACCTCAATTTGATTCCCACAGGGTTGGCAAACCTAATCTTATCACGAGTTCGACTCCAGGCCGCTGCTGCTTCTACTGGGGTCAAGTTCTGAATGCGAAACATATGGGGAGTAGCACCAGTCATCATGTGGTGTTCAGAGTGTACCACAACATTTGATGCTGCAAACGGAATCAGGCACAGATTTACGGTTATAAACTGGACCGTACAAATTTCAAGGGAATACAGTTTCCTTTACCATTTGTACTAAATATTTTTTTTTAATATCAGCAGGGTAACTGATAATAGTCTGTACCTCCAAGAAGAAATCCAGTTTTTGAAGTACCCCATAAATGCTTCTCCCCAAACTCAACAATGTCATTAAGAACACTGAAATTTACTCTACAGAATACTAAGAGGATATACCAGGATAGTAGGAATTTTTATTTCTTTGTTAGGTGTTGAAACACTTCTGCCTTTGCACATGGTTCCTAGAATTTGGATGACTTTCAACTATCTTCCACTACCATGCTCGCTTTATGGCATGGTGCTTGATGAGCTTTAAACGGAATGATTCATAATCATCGTGCATAACTTGAGGAGATGATCTCTTATTTTTCTATAAACATGGGTCCGATTTTGAACAGTTGCAGAGTCCATTTTGAATCTTGCGTACACTACTTTTAACACTTGAATATAATTGATTAACTAGTGGACTTACTCGTGTTAATTATATAAGATTTGTGTGGCTTACAGCTGTTTCAGTGCTTCACGCACCATCCTCAGAACCTACTAGATCACGGCGTCATCTCGAACTTCAGTACACACACACTATTTGACTCCACTCTTCAACACCTTTCAACAATCAAACACACCCACACAACAGGCAGAGAAGTTCGAGATGACGCCGTGATCTAGTAGGCTCTGAGGATGGTGCGTGAAGCACTGAAACAGCTGTAAGCCACACAAATCTTACATAATTAACACGAGTAAGTCCACTAGTTAATCAATTAATTAGTTGCAGAGTTATCATTATTTGTAAAGAAGAAGAAAAAAGTCCGAAATAATATAATTTTAGAAAATCGAAGTACAGTACAGAGTTTAGAATAAGTTACCAGATTCAGAGTTGCTGGGGTTTTTCTAGAGTTCCAAACAATAAATGCCATGGAATTATTTCTCATGAGTCAACAGCATACTAGTAGCTCAGATGAGTGTTTCGCTTTAAATACGGAGAGATACCTGCTGACATAACATGCCAATTCAGCTATACGAGTTACACACAAGTTGGCCAAGGATAATTCATTATTTCAGACGACATCCCATACAGTACCGGTATGTTTATTAGTGAGATGACATTAACAAACCAGCAACTGTGAAGTATAAGAAAGTAAAACATTACAAGAATTTACTGAATTGAAGAATGAGTTCTATGTCTAAATAATAAAGTATCAAATTACATATAAATTCATATTTAAATTGCATTAATTCTGGCTAAAAAACAAGTTAGAGGTGTGGAAATTTCCACTTTCATTCCACAACAGTAGTAACAGCATTTACATCTCAAAATCACACATAAAAATTACAGTATAACCGTGTACTCAGCATTAAAATATGTCTGTACGACATCATGGATAAAACTTTACAAACCCACAAAACTGTGTACATCTAGCACAGCCTTAAATAGAACTAGGAATGGTTGGGCTTTTGCATATTTAACACTTAAGGGAGGAAATGCGTGAAATGTTGGTTATTTTTCGTTCTTTCGCACAGAAATAATTCACTTATATGTCGGTCAAATTTTATCAACATATTCCTCCTTAAAATTCATGCTTTAGTTATATTTTACAATTACAAACAGGTTCTCGTGACAGAAAATCGACATTTTAAAGTCATTTTTCTACACTTTTATTTACAGCATTTACTATACTCACATTCAAATACTACAGGCTCCAATAAATGTCATGTTAACAGAATAAC
The DNA here is from genome assembly GCF_040183065.1 of Periplaneta americana. Lineage (NCBI taxonomy): Eukaryota > Metazoa > Arthropoda > Insecta > Blattodea > Blattidae > Periplaneta > Periplaneta americana. Next base: position 192,934,004 of record NC_091118.1, read on the forward strand.
TTGTAATTTTTACTGCACATTCTGAAAATGTAGTTAACAAAACTACAAAACTTTTTTTAGATAAAGTAAATATTCTCAAAATTAAAAAATGAAACATACTATCTAAACACTAAAGACATTTAAACTGTTAAATTGACTGTATTAAATTTTTTTCAGTCACTCATACATTCAAAATTCAAATTACAGTTCTTCTATTAAATTATGTGTATGTCAAACATACTGTACTTTTTTTTTCAGGCTTGTAGCATATATTTTGTGAGAGTAGATATATTTTGAAAAAGTCAAAATTTTTAGAAAAAAAAATTAATAACTCAAAAACTTTAACTGATACTAATGAATCTTGGAAGTATCGATACTAATAACAAGAGACTGCTGTATGTAAGCAGTTTACAAGCAAAACAGGTTAAGTCAAAAATATTACTTCTGAGAAAAAGACGTTTGGAAGTTGTGGACAAAACTGAATCCTCAAAATACGAGTATTATTTAAAAAAAAAATTGATTAAATGGCGATCTTACTCGTGTTAATTGTGTAAGTATGTGCGGTTTACAGCTTTTTCGGTGCTTCTTCACACCATCCTCAGAGCCTACTAGATCTCAGCGTCATCTCGAACTTCGCTGCCTGTTGTGTGGGTGCGTTCGATTGTTGAAAAGTGTTGAAATGTGATGTCAAAGAGTGTGTGTGTTCTGAAATTGATCTGTGTGTTGAGAATTTGATCAGGGTGTGTTTTAGTGTGTCTGTATATTTCGTATTGTTCTAGTGTGTTGAGTTTTTGGTTTTTGGGTTGTATGTGTAGGATTTCCATGTCTGTATTTATGTTATTGTATGTGTTGTAAGCATTTCTTTTCAACAATCGAACGCACAGGCAGCGAAGTTCGAGATGACGCCGAGATCTAGTAGGCTCTGAGGATGGTGTGAAGAAGCACCGAAACAGCTGTAAGCCGCACATACTTACACAATTAACACGAGTAAGATCGCCATTTAATCAATTATTTATATTCAAGTGTTAAAAGTAGTGTACGAAAGGTTCAACATGTATTATCTATACTAATAATAAATCTGTAGCCGAAATTTTTCTGGTAATTTTCGATTTTCCAAAAATAATTGGTCCTAACATATATAATTAACCACCCTGAAACCGAAAATCGCATTTTTTTAAATTTTTGTTTGTATGTCTGTCTGTATGTTTGTTACCTTTTCACGCGATAATGGCTGAACCGATTTATATGAAAATTGGAATATAAATTAAGTTCGTTGTAACTTAGATTTTAGGCTATATGGCATTCAAAATACTTTATTTAAAAGGGGGGTTATAAGGAGGCCTGAATTAAATAAATCGAAATATCTCGCTTATTATTGACTTTTGTGAAAAATGTTACATAACAAAAGTTTCTTCAAAAATGATTTCTGATAAGTTTTATTCTTTACAAAATTTTGATAGGACTGATATTTAATGAGATAAATGAGTTTTTAAAATTAAAATAACGCCATCTAAGATGGTGCAATGAATTAAGAACAAATGACTTCGTCTATAAGGGGCCTTGGACAACAACAATCGAAACAGGGGCCTTGGACATCTACAATCGAAAGCTATTAAACATAGCCTACAGGGAATGTTTCTGTGCTTGTATGAAGTAATATCAGAAGCTAAATTAACCGATTTGTATAATTAATTATTATTTCACCATTGAAAAGTGTAGTTTCTCTAGATGGACATAATGCTATAATGTTGTTACAGTAACGTCTGAGTAAATCGAGGACAGGTAAGATTAAAATAGCTTCTTATGCACAGAAAATTTGATAGGCTATTTTGTACATTCGTTTCCTGTATTTCTTAAAATAATATTTATGTACACTCATTTTAATCTCAGAGAATTAACGAACAACGAGAGTGTATTGATTTAGTATGCAGTAATAGTACGTTAGCTTAGCAATCCATTATTTTATAATTCAAATTTTAACTATGCTCAATTGAATTGTGTTAAAATACATATATGCAATAAATGCAATGCAAAAAAAATTGGGTAATGAGCGAAGCAGATTATCTTGCGCTGTTGTAAAAGTTGTTCCCTGGATCAAACGTCCTATTTTAATTATGTAATTACTTTATATTTATTTCTAACAGGTGCAGCAGAGCACACGGGTATGGCTAGTTTTTACTAAGATGTTTCTCTTTGTGTGTATTTAATTTTTAAATTCTAAGTTTATACACATACATTATGTACATTATATACACCTTTTTCTCAGAAGTAATATTTTTGTCCGACGAAGTCTCTAGTATAAAAAATGTATAAAATAGAAATTTCACCCATTTCATCCCTGAAGAGTTGGCATACAGTTCACAGGAGTGTGCTTTTCAGAAATAAAATAACTCTATAGATCTCCAACTGTCGGAAATCAGACCCATGTTTATAGGAATTATTGTTATCACAGTAACTTAAGGGATCATCTCCTCAAGTTATGCCCCTGTATAAAAGGAGAGGAATCAATTTACTCTGGCGTGTGGTACACTCTGTCACGGAAACAATAGCTGAAGATTCTTAATTGAGGTAAAAAATTATGTCATCTCGACCACAGTGAGGTGGCAATATCTTACAACTTGCTCCTCACCAGAAGATAAGCCATTATTTCCATGTTACGTGCTACTACCACAAATCAAGCACCGCACCCTGTTAGTAAGCACCATCTACTGTGAAACCTACACAACCATCACCACCAAACCAACCCACAACACAAGCAAGCACAAACAACATGAACATTACCTTACCAGGTTTCACGCATAATTTTAAACCAAACTGTGTGGTGCAGATGAAGGATAGTAAAACTAACAACACAAGATTGTTCACCACCTTTAAGCTAGCCAACAGAAATACTTCATGGGAGTTCAGGAAGTATTTCTCACTGTGTAGCTCGCACTAAACCATGTAGATCTAAATGTTACTACTGTTTTATTTGAAAAGGAAGAGATTCTTCATTCTTGAGAAGAAAGAGTAAAATGAGTATACGTGAATACTAAATAAAATAACAGTTACGAAACTATCTAAACATAAACAATACCAAAGGAGAGAGAATAATGCATAATCACGACCTTGCAAAATATGTATTCTATTCTAAGTATCATTCTGCTTATTGAAATGTATCATCAAGTATATAAAAATGCACGTAAAGAACAAGATTAATACAAAACATGACCGGAAAACTTTCTGGAGAAGTGCTATTTAAAGAGATCGTATGCTACAGAATGAAAGACGCCTGAAATGAAAGTGGGTTATAAAGACATACAAGAGGTTATTTAGGAAGGAAGAAAAGGGAAAAAGAAAGGATGGAGGACGGTATTGAGACGAAGACAAGTCAGTCTTTTCGTCAGTCAATCAGTCAGTCAGCTGTCTAGTATATCAGTCAACCAGTTGGTCAATCAGTCAACTAGGCAGTCAGCTAGTCTATCAGTCAGCCAGTCGGTCAGTTACACAGCTAGTTTATCAGTTAGACATCCAGTCAGTAAGTCAGTCAGCTAGTAAGTCAGTCTATCAGTCAGCTAGTAAGTCAGTCTATCTGTCAACAAGCCAGTCAGAGAGTTAGTCATTCAGCCAGTCGATCAGTTAACGAGTCAACTGGTCAGCAAACAAATCTATCAGCTAGCTGCTCGAACAGTCAGCTAGTTGGTCAATCAGCTAGCCACTCAGCTATCCTAATAGTCAATTAGTCGATCAGTCAGCTTGTCGGTTAGTCAGCCACTAGACTATCAGCCAGTCAGCCATTAGTCTATCAGTCAGTCAGCCATTAGTCTATCGGTCAGTCAGCCACTAGTCTACCACCCAGTCAGCCACTAGTCTATTGGTCAGTCAGCAACTAGTCTATCAACCAGTCAGCCACTAGTCTATTGGTCAGTCAGCAACTAGTCTACCAACCAGTTAGCCAATAGTCTATCAACCAGTCACCCACTAATCTATCAGCAAGTCGGCCACTAGTCTATCGGTCAGTCAACTACTAGTCTACATGGTCAGTCAGCCACTAGTCTATTAATCAGTCAGCCAATAGTCTATTGGTCCGTCAGCCACTAGTCTATTGGTCAGTTAGTCACTAGTCTATCAACCAGTCAGCCACTGGTCTATTGGTCAGTCAGTCAGTCACTAATCTATTGGCCTGTCAGCCACTAGTCTATCAACCAGTCAGCCACTAGTCTATCGGCCAGTCAGCCACTAGTCTATTGGTCAGTCAGCCACTAGTCTATTGGTCAGTCAGCCATTAGTCTATTGGTCAGTCAGCCACTAATCTATTGGCCTGTCAGCCACTAGTCTATCGGCCAGACAGCCACTAGTCTATTGGTCAGTCAGCCACTAGTCTATTGGTCAGTCAGCCATTAGTCTATTGGTCAGTCAGCCACTAGTCTATTGGTCAGTCAGCCATTAGTCTATTGGTCAGTCAGCCATTAGTCTATTGGTCAGTCAGCCACTAATGTATTGGCCTGTCAGCCACTAGTCTATCGGCCAGACAGCCACTAGTCTATTGGTCAGTCAGCCACTGGTCTATTGGTCAGTCAGCCACTAGTCTATTGGTCAGTCAGTCACTAATCTATTGGCCTGTCAGCCACTAGTCTATCAACCAGTCAGCCACTAGTCTATTGGTCAGTCAGTCACTAATCTATTGGCCTGTCAGCCACTAGTCTATCGGCCAGACAGCCACTAGTCTATTGGTCAGTCAGCCACTAGTCTATTGGTCAGTCAGTCACTAATCTATTGACCTGTCAGCCACTAGTCTATCAACCAGTCAGCCACTAGTCTATCGGCCAGTCAGCCACTAGTCTATCAACCAGTCAGCCACTAGTCTATCGGCCAGTCAGCCACTAGTCTATTGATCAGTCAGCCATTAGTTTAACAGTCAACCAGTCTTATCAGTTAACTAGCTAGTGTACCAGTTAATCAACCAGTATATCAATCTGCTAGCTAGTCATCCAGCCAGCCAGATGTCAGTCAGGTAGTCGATTAACCAGTTAGTCAGTCAGTCGAGAAGTTTGTAAGTTGACCATCGATCAGCCAGTCAATTAGTCAGTCTGTTGGTCAGTCAGTCGATAAGCTTTATTTCACTCTTTTCAACATACAGATGCTCCAGAAATGGATCTGAAGCAGAAGGATTGTTTTTGCACAAGTTGATATACTTGCAGCTCTTCCCTATATTCAGCACCACACTTATGTCAAATGGTTGCAACCTGGTAAAGTAGAACAAGTGAGATAGGATGGAGCACTTACCCCACAGACTCTTGTGTGTCTGCGGGCCCTCCCAAGGGCCACATCCAACATGCCAAACTTGAAAATCTATGCATGTGTGTAAAGATTTATTCTCAGAGATATTCATATGTATGAGAGAGTTTCATTACAGCCTCAGCATTAAGATTATTAAGCATGTACACCATGCAGTTTTGTGCAAGTTGAAGACAAAGAATCTGTGATCTATGTGTAGTATTAGCAGTTATATGCCAGGTGTGTCTCTTTCAATGGTTCTTCACATAGTTAAAAGAGAAACAGTGCTGGTACTTCAGTATTTCTTTTTGTGTAACAAAACTATTCTACTGCATTGTATTCTGCCGAAGGTTGCAGACCTAGAGATGGGGATTTATAGGATTTTAAATTTTAAAATTTAATTTTTTACTAATTTTAGATTAGTATTTTGGGATATACTTATTTAAAACTTATAATTTTATATGATTTTACAAAAAACATTACGTTATGAATGAAAACAAAAGTAATACAAAATAAAACATTTAAAGCTGTAGGAGGTGATATCATACATAGCTACAACAATTACAAATTATGAACATTAATCACAAGTACAGGATAAACAAAACTTCACTATACCACTAAGCAACAATGTTCTATGAACAGGCCCACAAACACAAGAAACTTACAAACTGCACAAATATTTCGTTATCATTATAAGTTTCTGTCTGAGAGCCTTAGGGTTGCCAACTCTCACGTATTTCCTGGGATCTCCCGTATTTACCCCTAATTTTTAAGTCTCCCGGTTCCCTTATTATTCCTCTCCGTCCACACCTGTGGAGTAATGGTCAGCGCATCTGGCCGCGAAACCAGGTGGCCCGGGTTCGAATCCCGGTCGGGGAAAGTTACCTGGTTGAGGTTTTTTCCGGAGTTTTCCCTCAACCCAATACGAGCAAATGCTGGGTAACTTTCGGTGCTGGACCTCGGACTCATTTCACCGGCGTTATCACCTTCATTTCATTCAGACGCTAAATAACCTAGATGTTGATACAGCGTCGTAAAATAACCCAATAAAATAAAATAAAAATTCCTCTCCTCGAGCATTTTTCTCCCTTATTTTCGCATAATGTAAAAATTTTTATTCCAAACATTTGATTTTGCCGTGTATAATGATGATTTATATGATGAATTTTATTGTTCAAGAGATGCCTTAAAATGTGCAGTCTTTATAGAAAGTAATGCTTGCCATAAATGAGTCTTAGTGCTTACCCATTTAAAATCAAACAATGTTAATATTACACCACTTTTGTTCTAAGCATAAGAAGTAGTAATCCTCATACAAAAGAGTGTATTTCATCTCATGACCAATAATTGGACAGATGTTCGAAACAGGAGCACGACACATTTAACCAAATCAGAGCTGAAAATTGCAGTCGAATTCAACTATTACGCGATACAAAATCTGTTTCAAAATACTCTTAATTTAAACCCAGCTGCCGAAGAGTAGAATAAAGTTGCTTTCAGTAATTGAATCGAATAATTTGTCTATTTTCTATTTGAAATTTTGTCGATTCCTTAGTCTTCCGTATTTTCTTAAAAAAAAAGTTGGCAACCCTAGAGAGCCTACAGATAGAAAAATTGTCCCATAATGATATACTGAAGTTTTCTTTATTCTGTATTGTTAAATATACCTGTTCCTTTCAATTTCATACCGAATCTTGTAATCTGTCAGAAGAGCACAATTTTCAAAATTATTTATCAATTTTATTTCAGCTCAACCCTAATATAATGAAATAATATTGTAACTACCGGCATTTCAAAAGTGATCATTTGCATTTTAGCTGTAAGTAAGCAGCCTATACATTTATGGTCATTTGTTATTTTAAATGGTAAGACATTTTAAACTGTAGTATGATTTATATATAATGGGTCATTTTAGTTCAACATCAAAGCTACTTGTACACAATCAAATTTTCGTCAAATTCAACACTTCACAAGACTTTTCAAGACCTATTAATACTTCACAAGTTTTGTCAAATCACTTACCTATAAAACTTCAAAAGTATTTGATGTCTTGGAAGTAAATAAGAATACGTTCTAATTGATCGAAGACTTCACAATTCTCTCACAGAATTTACTAATGTGATTCGAAAATATTATGATGCCAAGAGCCGAGAAAAGTTTTTTGCAAGTTAATTGTACCCATATGTCATGGGTTCTGCGGAATACTACAATAAAATTAAAAATAACGGTAATTTGCTAAGAGACGTCATTGCACATAGACCACTTTTACACTAAATCTAACCTTAGTGTATACAACGTATACTAAAACCCTAACCTAACCTAACGTAACCTGTCACAGATTAAGGAAAAGGTTAGGTTAGGTTAGGTTAGTTTAGGGTTTTAGTATATCATGCAAACACAAATTTTAGGTTTAGTGTAAAAGTGGTCTATATGCAACGACGTCTCCTAGCAAATTACCAAAATAACATGTATGAGGAAAATACAAGGCAGATATGTCGAGTTAAGTACCAATATGTGTATTTTTTGAATGAAGAAAATTCTAACCTATATCTTAGATAAATACTATCCGTAAATATTTTATTTTAAACCAATATGCAGTCGTAATATTCTTCATTTTAGGATACTGTAAAGTTAAGTAAGACAAATATTGTTTTGTATAGTCTAGTTATGCTCTAAAGCATTTATTTACAAGATACTTATTTTACAATATTTGGTATGTAGACCTACATAAGTTACAATGAACTTGAAGCACATGTTTTAATGTGAAACAGTTTTTGACAAATCCTTTCAATATTGATCAATCCTTGACTAGTATTCTTGTAAAGTATTAAATTGGAAGAGAAAGTTGATCGTGTGCAAGTAGCTTAACATATTATGTCATGACTATTTATTTTGCCTTTATGTGATTTGTTACCTTCCACAGATTCATATTTCAATATTTGTTTAGCAATATTTTGACCTTGATGGCTATTTCATTTTATTGTTTTTACATTTATTGTTCCGATTATTACTTTCTTCACATTTTAGTTAAAAATCTGAAACTATTGTCTTACTTTTTTTTTTTTTTAAGTCCAACTTATATCCAACATACCAAATATGAAAAAGGCTAAAAAAAAAAAGCCTCATTCCTGTTTCGTGAATTCTAAGACAAGTCTTTCAGCCAATGTCAAATTCCATATGTACGATATTAAAGAACAGGCATTACCATTACCTCACAATTTTTTTTAACATTTCCCTCATCTTCTTCCTCAGAAATTTAAACATTTTTGCTCCACAATTGTCACAACTCAATATTTTAATTTAAATGCTCCTAATTTAGGAACTACTTAATGTTTCCATTCTCACCACCATATAAAACCTGGAAGAATTGCCTACTCTATTTCGTCGATAATGCTTAGCTAGTCAATGGTGTATTCCAAGAGTAATGGACTCATCAGAAGCAGTGATCTTTGTAGGCTTAGAGCGAAATGACTCTGAGAATGAAACTAGTTGTAATTACCAAATGTCGAATAAATTACATGCCCTGTTCACATAGAATCGCACCTATTTCAATTTGATACTGTAAAGACACTAACTAATGACTGTAGAATATTGCTATTGGGTCTATTTGATACAAAACCTCAGTAAGATTTGTGTCCCCATTGAAACAAGTCTATAAGTGCAACATCTGGTGAACGTGGAGGCCACCTCTAATCTGCTCAATAAAAGCATGGAGATTTTCAGAACCCTAAATATGAGCAATAATATTTGGATTTTCGCCGATTGCATCCAGAATATTTGTAGGAAACAAGTGCTTATTGATTTTGCCACCAGACTTGATTTCTTGCACTAACTGAATTGTACATTCATATAAGTGAGTATGATTGTGAAACACCTTGTGAATTATTGTGAAACGTGGCATTCATAGTTCTCTTGTTGCCTATTTTATGGACTTCCTTGGACTTCAAAAAATATTTGTCGAACTTACTCAACTAGCTCATTACCAGGCTTCGAGACTTTGGACCCGAAACAATAAGTTTACTGTGCATGCACTATAGGTTGTTGACTCGCTGCAGGTAGATAGAGATTTGTTGAGGTAACAATGTTGCTATTTAGAGTAGAGTACAGTAGTATGGGGAAACATACATATGTACATTCTGAAAGTAAATATACATTACACAATGACAATGTCAAAAGAATGTGAAAAGCATTTATTCACCTGTCTTTTATAAGCATTTGTGTTTAATTATACACAGTGTTAATGGTGGAAATAAGCATGTAGCAATTTAAAATTTTTCAATTATCCTATTGGTCGTCTTTAGGAAGTGCAGTTACAGTACCGAATTACAATGTACTACAAGATACATTTTCAGTGTCTCAAACGTAAATCTTTTTCGGTTATCTGCCAAACACAGTCTGTACTGTAGAAAGCTGTGCTCTACGTCACATGACGTGATAGGAGCAAAACGAAAAAACCTAACATCATTGCAGCCTCTAAGAGACTGTGCTTTATTCTCGGGTGACTCTATGTCCACTAATTTGCTGTTTATGTTACACAATGTTCCATATCCGTTATTTTTACATAAAACTTATTTCCACTTCTGTTTTACACGTTCAGTAACCGGTGTACTTGATGTCTCATTAATTCTCTGCATCATTTTCTAAATTAATTTGAGGGCTTCCGGCATCTCTTGCTCTGACTTTTCTAACCATGTAATAGTTTCAGACACAGTTTGAAAATAGGTTTGTATGAAAACCAAAATATTCGTCAGAACCTTCAAATCCAGAGCGTTTTTCTTTGCGTATTTGTTGGCATTTATTCTACAGTACCCCCACCCACTGTACGCTTTACCACTATACTCAGTACGCCGTTATGCAAATTTCCCACTGAACTGCTCTATTGGGTCCGAAGTCTCGAAGCCTGCTCATTACATACTCTCTGTTTTTCACCTGAACACTCCCCTCTTGATACTTCCAGTGGCACAGAATTTGTTGTCCCATGATTTGGTAGTGTTTTTATCAGCTGTAGCTATTTTTAATTTATCAGATACAGTTTACAGTCACAATGCTCGCATTTAGGGTTTTAAAAATCCTCACCCTTTTACTGAGCATATCAGAGATGGCCTCCATGCCATTGGATGTCACACTTCTTTTTTGGGAGCACAAAGTTTACCGAGTTTTCATATCAGATAAACCAAACAGCAATATTCTACAATCATTAGTGTCTTTATAGTGTCAAATTGAAATAGGCGAAGTTCTATGTGGACATGGTGTATTTCAACATAGGTACAAGTGAAAAATCTAAAATTTTCGTCACATGAATAATTTTACAAAAGTAATTTCTGAATTAATGCAAAGGCAAAAAAAGAAAAAAAAAGTAAAATCCCCCATCACTAGGGATATTCTATTCAATTTTTATAAAACTGAAGCTTTCCTGCGCCAAGCCAAGAGAATTTAAGCAGTTGTACTGCTTGATGAAGCTGGAGAGAGTGACCCCTGGGAAGCACAACCCTGTACTCACCAGGAAGCGAGCGAGGTGCTTGTCAGAAGACTCAGACATGCATCCAACGTGAATCATCAACTCACCGACATTCTCAGGACGGTGGCTCTGTATCACTTCAGCGAGCTCCAGGTTGCCTGCGATCACCGCCACCTGGTAGGGGGTCTGGTTGGCGTAGTTAAGAGCGTCGCGCTCACACCCCCGGAACAGGAGAAGGCGTGCGCAGGACTCCTGGCTGTTCACGGCACACACGTGGAGCGGGGTGTTGCCCGATGCGTTCCGCGCATTCATATCTGCTCCATAAAACAGCAGCTGTTCGAGATGCTGCACCAGGCCATTGCGACAGGCCTGATGCACCTCCTGCCAGCCCTGCAGGTCCTGCGCTCCAATGGCGGCTCGGTCGTGCAGGAGGCCCTCGCACAGCATCGGGTCTGTGCGACACGTCACAGCCAGGTACAGTGGAGTCAGTCCCTTTGCGTCCTTGTAGTTGGGCGACGCTCCCAGCTCCAGCAGTGTTGTGACGGCTTCCAAGTTGTTCCTTTCCACCGCGCGATGCATGGCTGTGGCCCCGTCTCGTGTGCGGTAGTCCAGCAGAGCCCCGCCATTTACCAGAGCTATGAGAACCTTCCCTGGCTTCTTGATGCCCGTAGCCAGGGTCAGTGGAGTCTCTGAAACAAGATACAGCCACAATCTTGTCAGTGAAAGAAATATGTAAACCAATGACAGGAATATAAGATACAAATAGAATAAATGTACTCAGAAAATGTTTATGTTTTGTATAGTGTCGTACATATAAAAACATCGGAACTACGAATCAGAGAAGGCAATGGAAGGGGAACCAGGAAATAAAAGAGTCCGAATGAAACGACAGGGGGTAGTAGTATGTTGGTGATGTGAACGCTTACATTTTGTGATGCAATAGCAATACTATTTACGTATTAAGGGGAGGCAGAGGTGAATATTTCAAAATCCACAAAATTTATCCGATTTGTTTGAAATTGATCATGAATACTAAGTATGTTATTAGTAATGGACATACTAAGTTTCAACTTTCTAAGTACAATAGTTCTGTAAATATTAATAATTTTATAAAACTTTATATCGTTTGATATAAAATGCTCCATGCACCATATTGTAAGAAATTTTCAATATTTCTTTTTGTTTATATGTTCAGAGAAGGTATATAAATAATGATAAGTACTAGTTTATTATGGGAATAATATAGTAATACAGTTATCTTGGTTTTAATTTCATACTTTTAAAGGGCATAAAATCAAAAACTAACATCGGAATATCAAAATAAAGATAATAAAAATGGAAAGAACCAAATTTTCATTTTTTTCTTCAGTTTTGTTCGAAAATTTCACCTCTGCCTCCCCTTAAGGGCACAAAATCAAAAACTAACATCGGAATGTCAAAATAAAGATAATAAAAATTTAAAAACCCAAATTTTCATTTTTTCTTCAGCTTTGTTGGAAAATTTCATCTCTGCCTCCCCTTAACAACAGGAATCCTATTTCATGGTGAATAAAAATTTTTAATTTCGGTATAAAAATTTGCTTAATTTCATTGTTATTCCGCACAAAAGAACTAAAATTTTGACTCTCGTAGTGCAAATACATTACTGTATATTCCTACAAAGTCTATAGGTCTGTAACATCAAGGGAATCAATGCAGTATGCTCAAGCCTCATACGAATGTGTATAATCACCATGACATCAGATGTTCCAAGACAAAACCGACCTGTCTAATATAGAAGGTCCGATATACTATGCTGCTGGCTTAATTAACAAATATATAGACTTCACCAGTTGCTGGTGATTGTTCTTGTATTAGGAAGTGAGAAGTTAAGCTATTAATTACAATTCGTACTATTAGTCCCATCACTCTTACTTCCGGCAGCCAATCAGGTTGCAGGTCGGCTACATTTAAACGTGTACGTCTTGTCATTCGCTGCTGATGACGTTATGCACTTCCTAAGGCTCGATAAATACTTAAAATAATCGCCCGCCATTTTTGTTCTTTCGTTGGCGCTTGCAGAAAGCACACGAGGACGTTATTTGCCACTCAGTTATTTGTTCAATTACAGTGCGTTTCATTTATTATCATAGGATCTACGATATGACCATTTTTAACGGTGCGGCAAATAGATTCCTCGTCTGGTAGCTCGGCAACGAAAGAACAAAAATGGCGAATGATACTACCTACCTAGACTTTATAGAGCCTTCACTTCCTAAGGCGTAAGCAAAGAGAAGGAGTCACGCCGGAAATAACAGCGACACGACTATAGATTAGAGAATTATTAAAACAATATTACTATACTTTAATTTTTGTAAGCTATGATATTACTAATGATTTTGGCATGAGTAATAATCTGGCAACTGGGATGCTTATCTGAGTGATGTTCATCATAATCAGCACTCACAGTCAAGAAGGTGATACACATTACCTCCGCTCGTCTTCTCCTGAGTAATGTAACTAATAACATCTTTACCAGTGGCGGCTCGTGAACTTGTGGATTGGGAGAGCTGCAGTAGATTTCTGTACATACAAATTTCACTTCTTGATACCATTACTAGTAAGTATAGGACAAAAATAAATGCACTACATATCGAAAAACCAAAACTTCCTGACTTAGTTGGGAGATGTCTGTGGGACCATTTGCTTATCCCTAAGAAAAACTAATACCATCGATTTCAGTCTGAATTTCAGATCGGCAGACACTCAACTTACAATCTACCAGTTCATTCTGAATTGTCTTAGAATAACCTTAAACAGTGGCATGTGCCAAATGATTTTTGAGAGGCTCGTTTAGATTACTCACGAACTGTAGCAACCCACGAAACACATCAGGGTTCTTCGAATCGTTTTTTCATCATGTCCCCTAAGGAGAAGTTCATATTGGCCACAAAATTTGATACAATCAATATTTTTTTTTAAATAATTTCAGGATTTTTTCTCACTTCTTGATTATGTTTGAGAATGTTTGTTCTGTTCGTTTCACTTAATTGCACAGCAGTATGAGTTGCGTAACATAGCCAATGAAACAACATTTTTCAGGTGAGACTGCGAAGATTCGTGCATTTTGCTTTTTAGGGGCAAATGTCCTAAATCTGTCACATCACTCCTAGTCCATGCAGCATCCACCGAAGAGGAGGCAAGGAAAACAAAATACAGATTTTTTTGTTCACATCCACGTAACCACAAATGCTTAGCGTAAATTTCATTGTTATATTTTCTTACATATATGCACTATTTCGGCTGGATGAAGCTTAAGTAAGATTTAAGTCGGGTAACGGACGACCCTTTAATTTCACTTCATTACATCAATATTCTCCGCAAGGGAAAGTTGAGAAAAATAAAATTAATATTCTGTAATTCACACACACTCATGCTTGCACATTTGCACTGGTTAAGTTACAGTATTAAGACGTCACACCAAAGCAACACTCAGATATACTGATGGTCAACAATTTTCTAAAACTGGAAAAGAAGTCTCTTTCGTATTTTACGTGCTATATCAAAAGGATTCTACTCGTGCAATCATTTTGAGTTAAGGCAAATATTAGGTTCTGCTGGAGGCTGGATATATACGTAATAATAAGGCAAAAGAGAATATTAATTTCGTTATATTAACTCGATAAGATTCTACAACAATAAGTGTGTGAAAAGGAAATAAAAATTTTGTCATGAACTTTCAAGGGAATACAGAATCCATTTGACGCAGCATTACAATAGCAGTGTGGGAGGAGAGGAAAGATCCCTTGTGGCCTGGCTCTGCAAGCCACTGCAGCGAGATGTGGGTTTTAAACAGCGGCAGTTTCCCTCTGCTTCCCTTCACCTCTCTACCCCCTGACCATGCAAGACACACTCTCTATGAGCTGACTACCCTACAGATCCCAGGACGACTTTGAATGCAGTGTCAATTCCAATACAGTCGACGGGCAAAAAGATTATGGATAAGATAATAGTACTCGTACATATTCCCGGCCAGATGAAATATAGAGCAATTTACGAATAAAAGCTATAACAATTCTTCTACAAATTAAAATAAATATTATTTTTATTTTCCTGCCAAAGCAGGGAGTGCTGCAGCTCCGCAGCTCTTATGGACGAGCCGCCCCTGTCTGTTACCAAGCTCATTCTCTAGAAATTGAAGTCAAATTCAATGTGGAATGAATATAGTTGTACAATATAAGACGAGAAGGAAACCATTTAAACACTGGAATACTTTCAAAGCAAATTAATAAAATACAGTCAAATTGAATGGCTAATATGTTAATGGAGCAAAGAAGTGAACGTGACAAAATGAACTTAGTGTGCAGGAAGTCGAAAAAAATCCTTTACAAATGATGTCTAGATAGAATGTCACGACATATGGGAATGAACGATTTTGCCCATGGGATTAGGAAGAGAGGATTCCAGGGTCGCAGCCAGACAGACTGACGACGTCGGACTCGATTTTACGTAAGTTCAGAACTATCGGATGCTTACATAACAGGCATCCATAATTTTCTGTAATCTAACCACAGTGGTGGTTTGTGAAATGTGTAACTATATGAGTTCGTAACCGGTACGAAAAATCTAACTATGGTGGTGTTTATGGTATTAATAAAGGTGGTGGTGAATATATCGAATTTGATCAAGTAGCTATCGGATGCTTGTGGTGAAATTTCATTCACTGGAGCATTGTTTCATCTCGCCACAAGGTTAATCTGATCCTTGGGATATTGTTTCATCTCGTCACCAATCTCACTTTCCTCTTTTTGAAACACTGTTGGAACTCGTCACTAAATTAACAACCTTATTCTTAGAATACTTTTGTACACTCATTACTACTGCATCATAACACAAAGTTTACCTGATCATTAGAACTTCTCATCTCGTCACCAACCTCACTTTCC
The DNA here is from genome assembly GCF_040183065.1 of Periplaneta americana. Lineage (NCBI taxonomy): Eukaryota > Metazoa > Arthropoda > Insecta > Blattodea > Blattidae > Periplaneta > Periplaneta americana. The sequence continues at coordinate 192,949,622 of NC_091118.1, forward strand.
TCTTTTTGAAATACTGTTGTAACTCATCACTAAATTAACATCCCTATTCTCAGAATACTTTTGTACACTCATTACTACTGCGTCATAACACTAAGTTTACCTGATCATTAGAACTTGTCATCTTGTCACCAATCTCACTTTCCTCTTTTTGAAACACTGTTGGAACTCGTCACTAAATTAACATCCTTATTCTTAGAATATTTTTGTACACTCATTACTACTGCGTCATAACACTAAGTTTACCTGATCGTTAGAACTTCTCATCTCGTCACCAATCTCACTTTCCTCTTTTTGAAATACTGTTGTAACTCATCACTAAATTAACATCTCTATTCTCAGAATACTTTTGTACACTCATTACTACTGCGTCATAACACTAAGTTTACCTGACCATCAGAACTTCTCATCTCGTCACCAATTTCACGTTCCTCTTTTCGAAACACTGTTGGATCTCGTCACTAAATTAACATCCTTATTCTTAGAATATTTTTGTACACTCATTACTACTGCATCATAACACTAAGTTTACCTGATCATTAGAACTTCTCATCTCGTCACCAATCTCACTTTCCTCTTTTTGAAACACTGTTGGATCTCGTCACTAAACTAGCATCCTAACTCTCCAAAAATACTCACCTCCTGTCTCTTGGCAATGAAAGTTAGGATCCAGTCCTTTCGAGCACATTTTGGTGATCTTCTCAACCTGACCGTTCGAAACATAGTCGAGCAGACGACGCAGGTTGGCTCTGGTGTGCAGAGCCTTCAGCTGCTTCTCATCCAAGTTAAGCATCTTGTACACGCGCCGCTTGTACTTGAGCTACAACAAACAAATTCACACCGTCATGTTCTGAACAACACACACTTTCGTACTGACCCAGCAGTCATTTTATGTTTCACTAATAATAGGTTAGCACGTAAGAAGATATGGGAGGTGCAAATCTCTTCTGACCATGTTCAAAAAAACTATCTTTATTCTTTCTTAGAACCAATGTATTACAGAGTTCATACTCATGATTATAGTGAAGTTCAACTTACGTAAGTCGATGGTTCTTTTTTTATTTTCGCATTACATGAACTACGTCCTGCGTCGTAACCTCCAGAACAGCGATATAAAAATCAGCACTGGTTCGAGTCCTCTTGGAGAAAGATATTATTATTATTATTATTATTATTATTATTATTATTATTATTGGGACGCGTGGCAGCGTCGTGAGGCGTAACGCTGCAAGCCGGAAGGTTGTGGGTTCGATTCCCGAAGAAATCATGGATTTCCTCCGATCTTTAATCCTTTCGGCAGCACTATAGAGCTGGAGTTTACTCAGTCTCTAACAGAAATTAATATCAGGCGCATTTCCTTGGGACAAGGACGGCAGGCACGTAGGACTGACATCCCTACCGTCATTAATGCCGATTTCTATAGAGGTTATAGTCTTAACCTCCCGCTACACTGTGGGCCTCTCTGTCCTATAATGGAGATGACTTCACCTTATTATTATCATTAGCAGTAACAATAGGAGCAGTGGTGGTAATAGCAATTATTGACAGTAGTGGTAGTAGTAGTGATAATTGTAGTCATAGCAGTGATAGTTGTTGTCATGATGGTGGCAGTAGTGATAGTGGTAGTAATACAATTAGTACTGGCAGTAGTAATACTAGTAGTAACTAGTACTGTCAGTAGAAATAGTAGTAGCAAGTAGTACTGGCAGCAGTAGTAGTGGTGGTGGTGGTGGTGGTGGTGGTGGTGGTGGTGGTGGTGGTGGTGGTGGTGGTGGTGGTGGTGGAAGTAGTGGCAGTTGTGTTTTGATTCTATAATATTAAGCAAACTCTGGTTGTTTTGATCATACAAGGTCCGGCAGAATGATCTCCCCGATTAGAAACATAAATAACGAGCAATATAGATCCTATTAAAAACTTTATTTTACCATCGTACAGAAGAATGTTTGCTATTTTGACATCACTAACACACTCGCCGTGGAGAGGTCGCTGATACAATTCTCGAAAGTTTTCTGGAGACCAATATGGAATGTTTTGTTTGTTGATGCAGCCCTACCAATGAAAATAAGCTTAGTCATTACTGAGCACAACAGCATCGCCTGGAACATTTTCCAATATGGTCTGCAAGCATCTTGGCGGTTGAGCCAGTCACGTTGCCGAAGTTCCTGAACCACCATAACTTTGTAGGGATGAAACTTGAGGTCTAGGTGTAAGATTCGTCTGACACTCCGATCAGATATTCCCAATACCAGAGCATATTCAATGGCTGAACGTCCTGAGGATGTGACAACGCCATAAGCTTACCACGGTAATTGCATGCCTCACTGCTGCGACATTCTCGGGAGCCCGAACGTCGCAACATCTACCGGACGACTTCTGTTTGAAAGTTGAACCTTTTCTGTAACATTTCTCACCCGTATCAGTAAGGTTTTCTTATCAGGAATTCTTTCGTTTTGACCTATTCTAAAATGGATACGAAATTACCACAGCGTTGCAATCACAGTCACCATTTTTTTAATGCTCAACAACAAAATGCACGATTTTCACCTGTCCACGCCATGATGGTAATTGAAATGGCATGGCTTGTGCTGCTCAAAGATATATGCCATTTAAAGGCAACTATCAACAAACCTGCATCAACAAACAAAACATTCCATATTGGTCTCAGAAAACCTTCGAGAATTGCATCAGCGACCTCTCCACGGCGAGCGTGTTAGTGATGTCAAAATAGCAAACATTCTTCTGTACGATGGTAAAATAAAATTTTTAATAGGATCTATGTTGCTCGTTATTTATGTTTCTAATCGGGGAGATCATTCTGCCGGTCCCTGTACATGAAAACACAATCCCACACTCTTACAATTGCACTCAATATCCCTCCTATTCACCTATTCATTCGATCTTTCTTCATGTCAGAAAGAAAAATTACTTACTAACTTATTACTTACGGCTTTTAAGGAACCTGCAGGTTCATTGCCGCCTTCACATAAGCCCGTCATCGGTCCCTATCCTGAGCAAGACCAATCCAGTCTCCACCATCATATCCCATCTCCCTCAAATCCATTTTAATATTATCCTCCCATCTACGTCTTGGCCTCCCTAAAGGTCTTATTCTCTCAGGCCTCCCAACTAACTCTCTATATGCATTTCTGGATTCGTCCATACGTGCTACATGCCCTGTCCATCTTAAACGTCTGGATTTAATGTTCCCAATTATGTTAGATGAAGAATAAAATGCATGCAGTTCTGTGTTATGTAACTTTCTCCATTCTCGTATAACTTCATCCCTCTTAGCCCCAAATATTTTCCTAAGCACCTTATTCTCAAACACCCTTAACCTCTGGTCCTCTCTCAAAGTGAGAATCCAAGTTTCACAACCATACAGAAGAACCGGTAATATAATTGTTTTATAAATTCTAACTTTCAGAATTTTTTGAGAGCAGGCTGGATGACAAAAGCTTCTCAACCGAATAATAACACGCATTTCTCATATTTATTCTGAGTTTAATTTCCTCCAGAGTAACATTTATATTTGTTACTGTTACTCTAAGATATTTGAATTTTTCCACCTATTCAAAGGATAAATTTCAATTTTTATATTTCCATTTGGTACAATATTCTGGTCACGAGACATAATTATACACTTTGTCTTTTCGGGATTTACTTCTAAATCTCTTTACTTGCTTCAAGTAAAATTCCTATGTTTTCCGTAATAGTTTGTGGATTTTCTCCTAAGATATTCACGTCATCCGCATAAACAAGAAGCTAATGTAATCCGTTCAATTCCAAACCCTCTCTGTTATCCTGGACTTTCCTAATGACATATTCTAGACCAAAGTTAAAAAGTAAAGGTAACAGTACATCTCAGCTGTACTGCTTCAGCCCGCAGTGAATAGGAAAAGCATCTGACAGAAACTGGCAGAAAGAAGAATTACACATAAAATAAGTAGATTAAAATATTATTACTTTATTTCTAAGTGCATTCCATTAAATTGCTTCTGCTAATGCTCAAAACATACAGGACTATGCACTATATTGTTTTATTTTTAATATAATACTTAATTTAACACTGAAGGGAATTTCTGAAGTGACTATTTTAGATAAATCAAGGCAATATATATTACAAACCTCCAGGTAACCAACAGGCCCATTGAACGGGTAGTCGCCGAGGCGGCGTTCCTCGTCAAGGAACTTGCCAGCTTTTCCATTGACAGGAGGGCAGAACAGGCCATAGTTAAAGCTCTCCTTCAGTTCCTGCAACACCAACCACACACGCGCGCTTACAATACGCACAGACACCAACTAAATTATCACTAGCAGCAGACATACCACAGAATTCATTTACTGCCAGGCAGCATGCGTTAAGTCTGTCGTCCAGACGTAGCACCTTAACACTGCTTCATTTCTTCGATAGCAATCACCAAACACCGAAAAAAAGCTATGATAAAACACCTTTCTTTTATACAAAACTACAAACTTTCATGATAAATTGAGCTCATCAAGTTTTCGAGCTTTTCAACCGTATTTTGATTCTCTCCAAGGTTTCGGAATTACTGACTCCATCTTCAGGTAAGAGTGACTTGCTACCTGGATCCGTTACAGTCGTTTTTGACAGTCCACAGCTGTGTACTATACATAGGTTGGATAAAAAGTAATGGCTGTCACGTGACGATGGTCGTTCGAGAGTTGCCAGCTGTATGGACATGAACAAGGACTGTTAGATGAGTTAGTGCAGCCAGCGGCGACAGTACTCTGTCAATCTACTGCAGTGTGTAGAAAGTTGACTTTCATAGGGATAGTGCGAGAGCCCTAAGACCACGTTTACAAAACTAGAGCAACGTTCCCGGATCAAAATTGAAGTGACACGAGGTCGTAGTGCACAAGAATGTTTTCAGAGACTGCGTGAAGCATGTGGCGATGCAGCGTTGCCATATCGCACAGTGGCACGATGGGTTAAAGCGTTCCGGGAAGGCAGGGATGTGAAAGTGATGTTCATTGTGGCATATGACATTGATAGGGTAATACTGCACCACGTTGTACCTCCAAGGCAGACGGTAAACGCGGACTACTACTGCAGGTTCCTGCAACACCACCTTCGTCTAGCCCTCAGGAGAAAACGACGACACTTGGGGGTACAGAACCCCATCATTCTTCATGATAATGCAAGGAGTCACACCGCTGCTGCTGCTGTCAAGGACCTCTTGCGCCGCTGGCAATGGGAGATTCTGGAACATCCTCCGTACTCACCCGATATGAGTCCATGCGATTACGATCTCTTCGCCAAAGTGAAAGAACCACTGCGAGGGACCCGGTACAATACCAGAGATGAACGCGCTGATGGTGTACGACGCCTTCCAAACATTTGGCAAAAGGTGATAAATAAGGGGGGCGACCATATTTAAGATACGTAACTGTTGTACCCTTGTGAATAAATCCATGTCAGAAATATCGAACTGTTGCCATTATTTTTTATCCAACCCATGTATTTTGTCTCTTAATCCAAGCAGAGTGAATTGGAACTCATGCAAAGGCAATGAATTCTTAAGAGTCTGTAACAACTCTAGCATTTCTTCCTTCAGAAGATAAACGGAACGTCCAATCTAATAGATTCAAGACATATATAAAAGGACGTTGATTAAGCAAAATTACAGGCTAGCACTTCCTCACTACAACGAATTCCCTTAATCTATGGTCAGATGTCTCAGTAAGGCAACGCAGAATAGTAGATTTCAACACTACCTCGATAAAAATTGAATTTGAAAGTATCTTAAGCTGATTTACACGATCAAATGTCTCTTCCAATTCAATACTTCACAAGAAAAAACTTGTCAAAGATTACTGAATACTGAAAAAGATTTGTTAAAGGCTGTCTGATATTGCTAAAGAATTGATAAGTTTTAAAAAATGTATTAAATTTGAATCTATTCATAAAATATTCAAGCTAACTCAGCTAGATATTTTTGCATGCACAGTTAAAGTAGTGAACTAAGTCCTATAGTTAAGTCGGCTGCCAAAACTCCTTTATCAAGCGTTATCATATGTTATTTCAGTTGGTACTATTTCGAGCAGAGCGCTTTTTTTAAGTATAGGGGAGGAAGGAAAGCTTCGAATTAAATATGGGCCGTTGCAGCCAGAAATACGACGAAAACGTGGAAATGAGGATAAAGTTAAACAAAAGATTTGACAGTATTATTATCCGAACTTTTAAAAATGGAAATCATACAATCTGTATTATAACGAGAAACAGGAATTGTTCTTTCTCCACCACTGCACACTTTATTCTTTTAATAGAAGAAACAAACTTATCACTCAAGCATATCGCCAAAAAAGTTATGCAAGGAAAGTAGCTTTAGAAGCTTCATCTAGTGAAGAGGTGTATGTAATGACTGACACAAGCTTAAGGGAGAAGAAAAGAGGGCTGCGGTTGCGATTGCCAGGAATATTACATGCCCTTCCCTTATATTTTACTACAACAAGTTTTTAAATCACATAATCTTTAGATGACAGTGTGAAATGAAGCATTTTAACTATTGATGAAAGAGTCGTAAATTTTATTTGATGATTATATTTATATAATTTCTCAATCCAAATGGTAACGTCGTATCTTAAAATAGCATGCTATTGAAATCTGACATACAGTATTTCGTTTGAACAGTGAAAAATCATAAGTTTCATCCTTATGTTTAAAGGTAGGGGAGAGTTGGGTAGTATCGGACATCGGGTAATATCGGACAGTGAGTTTCTTTCATCTACCACCAGATGATAGTACCTGAATGACATGGTTACGTTTCTGTTATTGCGCATACAGAAACGTAACCATGTTTATTTTTATTTTTATTTTATTGGGTTATTTTACGACGCTGTATCAACATTTAGGTTATTTAGCGTCTGAATGAGATGAAGGTGATAATGCCGGTCCAGCACCTAAAGTTACCCAACATTTGCTCGTATTGGGTTGAGGGAAAACCCCGGAAAAAACCTCAACCAGGTAACTTGCCCCGACCGGGATTCGAACCCGGGCCACCTGGTTTCGCGGCCAGACGTGCTGACCGTTACTCCACATGAGTTGACCGTAACCATGTTATCCAGGTACTACCATCTGGTGATAGATGAAAAAACGCACTGTCCGATATTACCCGATGTTCGATACTACCCAACTCTCCCCTATAGGCTGCTTTTACTAAAATGCAGCAAAACCTTACATACTTAACAATATGTCGCTAAAAACACAATTATCAAACAATATGTCGCTAAAAACACAATTATCAATGTTAATGCAATTTTTTTATGTCAACATTTACATCCATGTAACGTGGATCTCACAATTTTGTATCCGATGCCACAATTACATTCATTACAGATATACCTTTTGTAGACGCTCTTATAATAGCTAATGTAAATTAGTAGCAAAGTAATTTGGTGCAGATAGATTTGTATTTTCGACCAATGTGCGAGTGTGGAGCTTTTCGTCACTGTTTGTCTCAGAACTTTTCGTCACACAAGAACAATACGTCACAATACCAAATTTGTCACAAGAACAGGCATATCCTAGCCATTTATAGTAATTTCTAGTTTGAACAATAGTTCTTGGTTCAGGAAGTATAGTGTGTCAAGCCTGCCGCAGAGTTACTTGAACAAATTCCTTTTTAGGAAGTTTAATGGCTGGCTGCTTCACTAGAGATCCTTGAGAGATGCTGTCGAATAATGTGTGATGTGATGACTGATGAGACTCTGCCGATGTGCTAGCTGCAGACCTCATTAATAATTATAAACACTCTGCCAACTGCAATTTATTGTTAAATTTTATTATTAATAATAATATACGTCTTTTGGTGTCAGATAAAAATAAGGATAATATTATTATCTACATATGAGGTCGAATCTGATTACAATTAGTTGTTTCTTATTTAAGATAGATTAAATAATCAAGATTTTTAATGCAATCCAAATGTTATAGCAATTTAATTAATATCCTATAAAGCTCATTCTTGTATTCTTCCACAAACAGCAAGATGATCCGAATGATCTGATGGTCCTTCAACTATGTTTTTTTTTTTTAATCATGTGAAGTAACTAGCGGTACCACGCGATATTATTTCGTGTACTTGATGTTTCGTGAAGATGTACTCTTTTATAAATAAGTTTGTAAAACCATTTGAAGAGTTCACGGGAAAAACGATGAATGTCACATTTCTGTTAAGGATTAGATAATGATCTAATTGAGTCTATAACTGCAAGATGTAGTGCTGTTTCTATAGAAAATAAAGGAAAGGATTACTGTATTCGTGGTGATAATTCTCCTTTTTACCATTTTTCATAAGAACAACATTAAATTTCGCAGTGATCCATTGAATTAGATAATGACATCAATCTTAACAAAACTGTGACATTCATCGTTTTTCCCGCGAACTCTTCATATTTATTTTTTATTAATCTGATTTCGTCTTCAATAATTTAGGTAACTCAGCAAAAGTAAACATTTATGAGATGATAATAATAAAAACAATGAAAATGTTCTGAGATGCTAGAAAAATAAAAACCATGGAGATGTTCTGAGATATTAGAGAACTGATAATCATGGAAACGTTGTGAATGTGTATCATTTGGCATGTAATCCGGTGACAAGTGTATTATGTAATATTATCTTGTGACGAATACGTTATATATGACGAATCTAGCGTGACGAGTAATTCGTGACAAATGATCCGAACCTTATGTGCATCGCCTTGACTGATATTACAGATGTTTTATGTACTACAATACATTTTTTTAGATCGCAGAGCTGTATGAAATAGTTCAAAATGATATAGAACAAATGAGAAGCACTACGCCCGCAAAAATAGCAGCATTTAAGAGGCCTACAAAGAAACCACTATCATAAATGACATACAATTTCTTAATTAGACATCTGTATGTTATAGCCTACTTGAATAGTCTAAACCAGTGATATCTTTAGAGTCAGAGGGAGAACATACGGGTAAAAAAACTCAAAGGAGAAGACGAATATGCCAATCTGTCTAGAAAATGTGTCCAGATCCATAGTTCCGAAACGTTGGAGAGATTTAAATTTCTATACACGGTTGCGCAACCCATAATGTTCATAGCGTCTTCCTCTCACATTGGACTACTTAAAAATTGAAGAGTCCACTGCAAGAAAGATGGATGTCACTTTCTTGTCGAAAATGGACCAAGACTGTCAATGCATAGCTTAAGACATACAGAATGTACATACAGAGTTATATGGCATTAACACTGATAGTCACTGTCCAGTAATGATCGGAAAATCACAGTTAAGCTTTGAGCGCTAAGCATTTCAAACTTTCAATTGCTTCTCCTGAAAAATGTATTCCAAATGACATCCATCATTCTTGCAGTGGACTCTTCAATTGATATAATCTTCACACCACTGTTACTGCTGAAAATTTCTTTTGGTGGCTGTGTCCAATAAACAAACTCAAGCAGTAAATAACATTATTCCCTTGTTCTAACAATTATTGTATCTCCAGTGTGGTCTAAATAAAATGCAACATGCATTTCTTGTACCACCATGCATGTTCCACGTCTGGTTTATATCAAACAAAAACACTACCGGTACTTAAGAAGCACGTAACGCAACTTCATCACACGATGCTGGTATTTCCACTTCAGAACATAATGCTCCTCACTGACGATGCTCAAACTGCTTACTTATCTCCTGTACAGTATCGTGTTCGAGTCTGTTTCAATTAATGTTAACTCTTGTCAACAAGTCTTAGTATAATTTATACAAGGATACCAACAGAATTTAACTTACTAATATTATAAACAATCGTCCTGGCCCTGCATAAAATTATATACAGATGAAATGAACTGATTCAGAAACACAAAACAAATCTTTTAAATATGGATTACAGAAGAAAGCTACAAGACAGGGCAGAATTCGAAGAACTGCAATGACAATAAATAAAAATAATTCACATAGAACGGGAATTACATAAAGTTTATGTCAGAACAGTACAACTGGGGTCGGATTTTCATGACCAGTTATCTTCTTCTTGTATTAGAGACATTCTTTGTGTATTTGTATGTTGTATTAATGACTTACAAGTTATAAACATATCTCTTCTGCAGCTTATTTTTATGTCATGTTTATCATTTTAGAATTTTAGGTCAATATTACGTCATATTCTACATTTAATCAACATATAAGTTAATTTCTCATTTATTTATGCTATATGATCGCGTGAATATTTTCTACAGTGCTTAAACACTCCTTAGAAAAAGTGATAGAGGATTTTTAAATCCCATTGATTGCGCTGACTGCGCTTGTTTTGTTATTATTTTATTTTCATATCATATCTAATTTCAATGAGACATTATTTCGAATAAATTTTATTCAGCTTCCTCCAAGTGAAGGCTGCCTAGAAGACAAAGCTTACCAAAAAATTTTTGTTATAATAGAAAAAAAAGAAAAGAATGGAGAAGAAAAAGAATAAGAAATAGCACAATTAGAAATAATTGGAAAAGACTAAACAAAACACCATTAATTCCAGAAGAAACATAAAATTTCCTAGTATCTATTAGCTATTGGGTGATCAAAGTCGTCTATTTAGCACTAGTTGCAAGACCCAACTTAAGTGAGCAGATCGCCATAGCAAAGAGATCAATCTATATAACTGTAGAGATGCTTTCTTAGGATTTTTATAGATCCTTTCACTGCAGACATAGATACTTCAGTGACAAGAGTTTGTCCCAGACCAAACTGCTTACAAAAATGCGCGAATCTTTTTGTGATGGTTCCCCTAGCCCCAATCAGTAATCCAATAACTTCTATCGACGTTAGATGATATTTTTCCTTATAATATGGTATAGTGGGGTCGTATATGTCGCATTTTTCCTGATGTACCTCAGCACACGCTACTAATAATATTGTATATTATTTTTTGATTTGACACAATGTTATGATTTTACAGATTAAGTAGTGCATGAACTAGTTAACTACTGTTACTTGCTATAACACATAAAATGAGACATTTTTCTCCGTTTGTGTCTTACATTTCGAAATAAACGTTACTAAGGTAACCGAAATGAAATACTCAAATTATGATGTCACTGTTTCCTGTTACATATAAAATGTGTTAATTTTTCTCGTTTGTACCTTCAATAAAGATATGATCACGTCAAAATGCGCAATGGTGACAACCACAATAATTCCTCCTCCCCCCTCGTCCATGCACTATGTGCTGTAGCGTATTTTTTATGTGCCTATTAAAAATAATTTGATGAAAATGACTTATGCAAGGTTAAAAAAATGCAAGAATAACACAAAGAAAAAGAATATCGTTCGATGCATTACAAATGCTGTGAGTTTAGCAATGCCACGCAAAGGATTCAGAATTTTCTAATAAACATCTATTTATCATGCAAAAATAATCCATTTCTACAAAATGGTTTCAATAAGGGAGAATTCGCAACGATTTAATTAAGTTCATTACAAATGCGTCCTTTCAACTCTTCTTTTATAACACGAGGAAACACTGACCCTCCTTTTAATTTATTATAATTTATTTCTAAAGTATGGAGGGTGAAACATTTGCATTATTAAATTCTCAATAACGAATCAATATACTACCAATATAAAAAAGATACAAAACGAACAACAAACTCATATATTCCTATCCCATGTTTAAAATTCATGACCATATTAATGTGATAAATACGATATGATTCGATGCATAAAATTAAATTTAAAAAAAATCTACCATTAACTAGTTTTACCCACGCGATACATAACCTCTAAATTCTGTATCACTGAAAAAATCCATAGTCAATTGTGGCAGATAAGGTAAAAGAGTTTTTTTTTTTCCCTGGATGTCCCCGCTTCCGGAATATACAGGATGATTCAGGACGTATATAGTGAATATTTTAGGGAATCGTAGTATGGTAAAAAAGTTTATATAAACATGTTTCTAGATTTCAACAGAGCTGTTTAAATGTTACGCATAACAAGTCTTCTTCTTTTATGTTATTAATATGCACTGCTATTACCTTACTGAAATAACACGTTCAACTCGCATATATCATAAATTGAAGATTACGTACAAAGAAATACAGTAGTACATGTCGCTCTTCTGAGATCATCTGTGGACAGCGCTGTTCATAATAGATGTAGAGAAACAGCTGTTTGTAGTTTCTTTGGCTGCAAGGATGGGAATGTTCTTCCAGCATGACGGAGCCCCTGTACAATTTAGCCGTCCGGTGACACATAATCTAAATCTCACAATTCCCGGATAATGAATCGGCAGCGATGGTCACATGCATTGGTCACCACGATCCCCAGACCTTAAGTCTGGTCTACTTCAGAAGAGCAACACTTACTGCTAATCAACAGAGCGGAAAAGTGCATTGAACTATATTGATACAATGTAAATAAGCAATAAATGTAATCATTAAGTAATGTCTTTACCTCTTGCCTTTGTAAAGCTTGTTATGAGTAACATTCAAACAGCTGTATCTGTACATCCATTGGAAATTGGACACATGTTGATATGAAAAATTCTCTCCGACACCGGGACTCGGAACCCGGGTTTTCAGCTCTACGTGCTGACGCTTTATCAATAAGCCACACCGGATTCCAGTTTCGATGCCGGATCGAATCCCCTCAGTTTAAGTTCTACCTCTCAATGTGACACAGTACATGAGGGTAGACCACCAAAGGGAAAACTGAGAGGTAGAACCGGTATGGCTTAGTGGATAAAGCAACAGCACGTAGAGCTGAAAACCCGGGTTCGAGTCCCGTTGCCGGAGAGAATTTCTCTCTGTCCTATCCATCCTTCATCATATGATAACGCAGAATCCCTGCACGGAAATTCGGTACATCATAATAATATGAACTTTTTTTACTCAGAATAGTCCACACTACCCCCCCCTAAAATATTTACTATTCCTCCTGAACCACTCTGCATACGATGACATTAATGTCATCATTTTCATCTTCATTTCTATCACCGTCAGATGACGGTCGGAAATGGTTCAAGAGATAATGTGGGGTTGCCTGCCTAGAACCACAGTCTACTATATACAGTCACGAAGCTTGAGTTTTGAGGGTGCTAGAAACAATAGACTGTGACGGTACTATTTTGCATTGCCTGTAATGAGGCGATATTAGCGATCCTAGTGGTGAGCAACTATCTAATGTTCGCATATTTACTACGTAATGAGCTTCGCGACTGTATATACTAGATTGTGCTAGAACCCTGGATACATAGCGAACTTCAGTGCAGTCGGCCAGTATGTGTGAGAAAGCATCTAGCTCGGGGTTAGCATATTAGGTCAGCGTATGTAGACATTGACGTAAAAGCAGCCGACTCATCCCATATTGGGAGAAGAAAAGTCAAATTAAGAAAGATTCATTTTAATAATATTTTTCAAATTTTATCTTTGCCTTCTTCGCAATTAATTCCCACGGATTTCTTCTTTTATGTTATTAATATGCACTGCTATTACCTTACTGAAATAACACGTTCAACTCGCATATATCATAAATTGAAGAGTGTGATCCCAAAACACGTTAAGTCCATTTTTATGAAAGAACTGGGCTAGTTTTTTTATCCATTGGCCTACGGACTGAGCGTGTTTTTAAGTGACATGCACAATAACACAAACTTTTAGACAAGGATTGGCGTTGTTTTTTGAAGAAAAAGCTTAAAATATGACAGAGGGCTAAAAAAAAAACATAAGAATGTATAAATCATAAAAATGGCCAAATGGACTGGACGACTTTTGTGATGACACTCTTCAATTCAACCGGTAACCGTTCGCTTTGCTTTTGATTAAGATGTTCTGAATTTATTATCTTCTAAATTAGAAAACAGTTCAATAAAAGTGTAAACATCTCATATATTTGTCGGAAGGAGAGGAGTTTTAAAGAATACAACAAAAATGAAAACGGTCTGAATATGCTATAGCAAAAGCAACATCCCACCAAACCAGACAGACAGCATAAAAAAGACTCACAGATTTTTTTTTTATTTTAATTCAACGAACAAAGCATTTAAAAACCTTGCAAAGCATATGTCTTAAGAAAACCACAACTTTATAGTTTTCTCTCTTTTTATACGTACATACTCCACTTGACATTTTATGTGCATCTATTCTTCACGCGATCTGGACTCAACAGTGGCGTATTCGTGATAGTTTTCTCCCTCTGAAACTACACGATTCTAAACTTCCTACAGCTGGAAATATTTATATAGTGATTTCTGTTTTTTTTTTTTTTTTACGGCCGTGGGCAGTCATATCGTACCATATGCCTTTGGCCATGCAGTATTAACTGATTACTATTAAATTCAATTACACCATACCGCTACAGTGTGTCCAATATGAATGTATCCTACTATAAAATTATACGATATACCGAACACAAACATAACGATAGTCCAGAAAACAGAAAAAATATCAGAACATATTTCAATTATTAATTCTGGGGATTAATGAAAATGAATATATATTTTACTGTAAGCTTTAAAAGGGTATTTTGAAATAGATTGAAACACAAAATAATATACGAAATAACGTCAACAAGATGTGAATTACAGTCATAGTCCCTTTGAATGATACCTGAAAATAGCTATTATTCCTTTGCGTGTTTGTTTTTCAAAATAATGTGTTTAATCTGCAACTACAATCAGTGTATTGTTATTAGTATCTCTTTGTTGTTACCTATTGCTTTATAAAAGAATGAGTTTAATTTGTAATCTTAAGTCAAATTTTCTACTATTCCTTTACTGTACTGTTTACATTTGTTTTTAAATCTTTTGTATTCCCCTACCATTATATACTGCCCTTCAAGAATTTCGGTATTCGTTAGTTGTAAGTCATTACTTGTGTTATATTTTAATTATTGTAATTGTTCCTGAATCATGTATGTAACTTGTAACCGTAAATCATTGCTTGTAATATCTCTTTATTACTCTTAACGTCCACACCTGTGGAGTAACGGTTAGCACGTCTGGCCGCGAAACCAGGTGGCCCGGGTTCGATTCCCGGTCGGGACAAGTTACCTGGTTGAGGTTTTCTCCGGGGTTTTCCCTCAACCCAATAGGAGCAAATGCTGGGTAACTTTCGGTGCTGGACCCCGGACTCATTTCACCGGCATTATCACCTTAATTTCATTCAGACGCTAAATAACCTAGATGTTGATAAAGCGTCGTAAAATAACCCAATAAAATGAAATAAAAAAAATTACTCTTAACTGTTTCAATGTTCATGAATTAAGTATTAATTTGAAAGTGAAAGTGAAACTTTGTTTTATTAATCTACTATTGATTATTTTTAAGATCGTGATTTACTCTGAAACGGTTAGACATTCTTGTATACCTTTTATATTGATTATTCCTCAAACATCTCATTAATCTTTAACAGGATCCATTCTTTCACTAATGTCCATGCTTCTATATAATTCATGTAAACTGTAACTGTGACCACTATTTTATGTTATCACTTTACTATTGTTTATTGTTCATAAAATATGTATTTTGAGGCCAACTATAACCCTAATATACCTCAGGGCGAAATAGGGTTTATTAAATTGGATAATAAAAAAAGGGTATTTTTTTTTGGAGGAGAGCTTTATACAACATACTGAACATGAAATTTATTGCAAGATGGATTTATTAATAGTACAATATTTCACAAATTTGCAATAAGTTATAAACCTGCGGTGTAAGAAGGGAACGTTTTATTTGCGTTTCTATGGATCAGTAAGAGGAATGAGCTAACCCAGAACCAAGTAGAGGAAATAGCTTTTGTTGAAATTTTTTGTAACCTTCAATATTGTTATTCATACATAGTATATTTATTTGAAAATATCTAATAATATTATATATTACTAGCTTAAATTACCCGGCGTTGCCCAGGTTTTAAATTTTGGTCTATTTCTAAATAAACTGTTTGTTAGACTTATCGGAGACCTCGGCAAGGGAACTATATAAAACCAAAACGAACCATATTTACTTATGTTTTCACCTCCCTAGTGACGAATATTAAAGAAAGTGCCACTAATATCCAAAGAAACTGACTAATCGAAATAATTCCATCTCACCTATGAATAGAGTTTTAACAACATTAAGACCTTATGCTACAAGGATATTTAAGATATTTAACATTGTGATCGATGATAACATTTATCGTACCACGGCATTATGCATTATTAAGCCTTTCTGCCCACAATACATTTAATTTCCTTCAAGGCCAAACTACAATCTGTAACGGATGGATTCTATCAAATACATGGATTTCACTGTGTTTTGCAGTACCGGTAATGGAGACTATACTCATCAGAATTCACTCTCCTGGAGAAGGCAATGTAGAACACTACCACAACAGAAAATCATATTTTTCTATAAACGGCCAAGTCATTAGTGACCATAGCTTATTAATAAGAGACGGGTTAACAGTAACAGTAAAATAGGCTATATATTATTATTGCAATATTATAATATTGTAATATTATCACAAATATTACTATAACTTATAATAATTGCTTAAAATCGAATGGCTATAATAGCAATACGTGGGATAAAAACATCATCTTCTTTCGTTTTTCCAGTTAATATTGCCACTTATATTACGTTTCGCATGAGTTTTTGACACAAATTCTTGTTAGTGCATAATTTTGGTGAGTCAATATTTCGCAATAGTAGGTCTACTATGGCTATTCAATATTAAATAAATTATGCGGTAGCAATCTTTGTAGTTTGAAAGAATTCTAGAATTCAATTGGATAAAACAGTCTGCTCACTATCTACAAACCTGCATCGAGAAATGCATAATACGGTCCTGGACTGAGTAAAGATACTTATTGCATGAATTATTTAGTTTTAGCCTTCGTGATGTGTAACAACACTGTAATTTAATTTCGTGTTAAAATTTCCAAGGCCTCGTGAAAGTCTATGTTGAATACAACAGACAATAATAAAGAACAACTGACTGTAGAAGATTTTACATTTTAATATAATACATGAATACTTGATCTATTTATTTTTATTTTTTACATATTTAATTAATTTAACTTCCATTTGCACAATTTTAATGTAGCCTATGCTCTTCTCCTGGTTATGAAGGTTAAATGTGCAAACTTTGGCACATATTGGTCGAAGCATGTAGATTTATATAGAGAACATACATACATACCCACATTCAATTTTATATATTAAGATATCGTAAGAGCTTTTAAAATGTCGCATAATAATAATAATAACAATAATAATAATAATAATAATTACGAATAAGTTATTTCCTTTTTACACACTTTAATTCATAGACATTTTGCCAATTTCGGTTTCGCAAGTATTTGCGTCATTTCCTGAATCTGTCCTGATCACGCTCACCCTATTCGTTGTATTAACAAGCTATTTTAAATGGCTTACCACCACGAAACTGCGCACATATGAAATTCAATAAAAAGTTTACAATAGAACGATAAAATTAAAATTATTTTACAGTATAAAATAATAAAGCGTAAATACAGGGGTTCGAATTGAGACCCTCACGCACAGAAGTATACTACAATGTACAAGTCTAAGTCTAAAGGAATCAGAATTGAATGAGTTATGAATTGAATATTATTAAATGAAAATTTAGTATTATATTCTTGCTGTTGCTTACCGAGTCATTTAATTAAAACAAATGAAAGGAGTACGTCAAGAGGAAACGCGACGACATAAAATAGTAAACTGCAGGGTTGGAACAAGTATGCTCACACGTAATTTATAGGCCAAGACAATAAGCCATTTTACCAATAAATAAATACAAAAAATACGATTACAGCTTGATGTAGGCCTACAGAAGTAAATAAATAATAAGTACAGGAAGACGAGAGTAAAATATACATTGCAGAAATGAGATTTCTGAAAACAGTTAAAGGTTGCATATAGATAGATCACAGAAGAACTAAAAGTGTACCATTAGGATAACGATGAATAACTGTACGCGTAAGGACCTCGGTACTAAATTTAGTACTATCACTTTTTCTTTCTTTCTTTCTTTCTTTCTTTCTTTCTTTCTTTCTTTCTTTCTTTCTTTCTTTCTCTTTATTACTTCCAATACTTCAGTGAATTTTATATCATCATGATAATGATACTCTTTTATTTAATTTCAATATTTTTGAGCTCGTGTTTAGCTTATACCAACACACGAAACTTTCTTATTTAACGACGCTGTATCAATTACTAGGTTATTTAGCGTAAATGGACTTGGTGATAGCGAGATGGTATTTGGTGAGATGAGATGAGATTGAGGATTCATCAAGAATTACCTGACATTCGCCTTACAGTTAGAAAACCTCGTAAAAACCCCAACCGGGACTCGAACTCACGCTCGAGCGCAGTTCCGGATCAGCAGGCAAGCGCGCTATCGCCTGAGTTCGACGGTAGTCTAACCTACGAAACTTACAGTCCGTTACACGCGAGAAATGTATTAACATACAAATTGTCGGCTTACTTCTGAAATCTCGTACGTTCAATTTTTCCCAAATGTTGAAATCTGTGTATATTTGCAAAGTGAGGCTACTGGTAAAACTCTTAGGTCTACAAATATTAATATATTTTATAAAAAAGAAAAACAAATGCATAACAGTTGTTAGGTGGGATATAAAAATAATAAATTATTTTGCTCTCTTGTACAATTTCCTAAAATGCAGTTAAGAGATTTTAGAAGTAAGCCAATGATATATGAAATTCAGTAATACAGAGTCAACATTGTGATACATTTACTATTTTCTGCTGTTGAATAATTTTAAAGTAAAAACTACGACTAAGAGATTCGAACCGAGACCCTGCACGTATACTAGTCCACATAATTAAAACTCGGCTTCACGACTCTCTGCAAACTGCAACCGATGTAATGGGGAGTTAAGAAACCCGACAACATCGTTGTCAAATACTTTAGTGGAAGGGAATTGCCGATCATCTACTCTTACAAAGGTCTGCTCTTCATACCCTAAGACCTAGAAGTTAGTATGGGCTTCGTTAAAGTATCGAATTTCCAATTGGTGATTTCCACTTGCGAGTTGGGGTTAAGTTTCATTCAGTCTGCGAGGAATTTTCACCAATAATCTGGCCAAAGAGACTCATACTATATTCCTTGTCAACAGACGTTTATTTTTTATGAACATCACATACTATACTTACTGGCTTTTAAGGAACCCGGAGGTTCATTGCCGCCCTCACATAAGCCCGCCATTGGTCCCTATCCTGAGCAAAATTAATCCATTCTCTATCATCATATCCCACCTCCCTCAAATCCATTTTAATATCTTCCCATCTACGTCTCGGCCTCCCTAAAGGTCTTTTTCCCTCAGGCCTCCCAACTAACACTCTATATGCATTTCTGGATTCGCCCATACGTGCTACATGCCCTGTCCATCTCAAACGTCTGGATTTAATGTTCCTAATTATGTCAGGTGAAGAATACAATGCGTGCAGTTCTGTGTTGTGTAACTTTCTCCATTCTCCTGTAACTTTATCCCTCTTAGCCCCAAATATTTTCCTAAGAATCTTATTCTCAAACACCCGTAGTCTCTGTTCCTCTCTCAAAGTAAGAGTCCAAGTTTCACAACCATACAGAACCATCACATACTATTGAATTAAAAATATAATGTGGAGAGATTCACCAATAGACTTTTCATCTACAATTTTTTTTGTTAACACAGTATTACCAACATGCAAACATTTGTTACAATACATTTTCGTCAACAGTTTTCTCGTCAATATTTTTTTGGCTATATTGATATATTTAGGCAACAATATAGCTTTGCAATATTGTTGATATATCCACAGTTTCAAATATATTTCAATTTTCGGAAAGAGAGGTACAACAAAATTTTTAAGTGCTAGACTAGGATAGTGTCCACCACTAAAGGGAAAAGATCTGTTACAATACGAAAACTACAGGTACCATTTCAATCGTGGCAATCAAATTAAAACCAGGACGTATTGGCGTTGCGTCTAGTGTGAAATTTTCAGTGCATCATGTGTGACGAACTTTGATGTGCGTACAATTAACATAATTTCTTAAAAAGCCGCATATGTATGAAGCTGATTATACAAAGTCCCAAGTGCAAGAAATAATGAGAGAAATAGAACGAAGAGCCGAACAAATGTAAAACAGCCTCCTCCTCCTATATACTTACTGGCTTTTAAGGAACTCGCAGGTTCATTGCCGCCCTCACATAAGCGCGCCATCAGTCCCTATCCTGTGCAAGATTAATCCAGTCTCTATCATCATATCCCACCTCCCTCAAATCCATTTTAATATCCTCCCATCTACATCTCGGTCTCCCCAAAGGTCTTTTTCCCTCCAGCTTTCCAACTAACACTCTATATGCATTTCTGGATCCGCCCATACGAGTTACATACTCTGCCCATCTCAAACGTCTGGATTTAATGTTCCTAATTATGTCAGGTGAAGGTGCAGTTCTGCGTTGTGTAACTTTCTCCATTCTCCTGTAACTTCATCCCTCTTAGCCCCAAATATTTTCCTAAGAACCTTATTCTCAAACACCCTTAATCTTCGTTCCTCTCTCAAAGTGAGAGTCCAAGTTTCACAACCATACAGAACAACCGGTACTATAACTGTTTTATAAATTTTAACTTTCAGATTTTTTTGACAACTTCAACAAGTGAAGTAGTAGTGCAAATGAATCTTCCGAAATGAAATACAATATTATGCAATATATGTCGGATTTAGAACAATCACCGTCCAACTATGAATCTTAAGAATCAAATGAAAATAATGTTCGCTGCCATATTATGTAATAAATTACGGCCATAATATAGTACATTATATATATATAATAAAGATTCTACACACTATAGTCCCGTCGCTCTAATTTCCGGCAGCCAATCGCGTTGCAGGTCGGCTACATTTAAACGTGTGCGTCTTGTGATTCGCTTATGAAGAAGTTATTCATTTCTTAAGGCTCGATAAATACTTCATATAATCGCCCGCCATTTTGGCTCTTTCGTTGGCGTTCGCAGAAAGCACACGAAGACGTTATTTGCCGCTCAATTATTTGCTGAATTACAGTGCGTTTGATTTATTATCATAGGAGCTACGACATGATAATGTTTAATGGTGTACCAAATAGATTTCTCGTATGGTAGCTAGGGAACGAAAGAACAAAAATGGCGAACGATACTACCTACCTAGACTTTATAGAGCCTTCACTTCCTAAGACGTAAGCAAAGAGGCGGAGTCACGCCGGAAATAACAGCGTCGCGACTATAACTCTGTTACACATTATTATTGTCGAAAAAATTGTTTACTGAGAAAGTAGTGTTGTCGAAAATGTTGATAAAATTATTGATAAGTGATTGTTGACAGAAATGGAGTTGTCGAAATTAAAATGTTGGCAAAAAAATTGTAGACACAAAAAAAAGTTGTAGATGATGTGACTGTTGATAAAAACAATGTTGCCGAATTATCTATTGACAAAAACTCGTTTACGAAATGTCCTGAGAGCAAAGATATATTTTACAGCATGAAGCCTCTCGATTTTACATTGGCACAACAGATTTCCTATCTTTAACACAAGTAAACTGCAAAGTTTATTCCGTCCTTTTAAAGAAACTTGATTTGGTGGCGCAAATAAATATGCCCGCACACAGAGTAAGTCCAGCCTCCAGGTCAGAGGTCACGTGACGTGAGCGGCGAGCATTCTTGAGCAGTGTTTCATGCGGTACAGTCCGCGCCACGAGTCTGTACACCTTTACGCACTATGGCCGTTTTCACCCTTTAAATAGCTTGCGACACCTCGAGTTTCATATCTGGGAGGCACAGAATGTTTATTTATTACGGATGCCAGTCGTGGCGAAGGTTTGTTGAAATGTGAGATACGGCGCCGGCCACGTTACACGCAAAGAATGTGAGACACGAGTCCACACGTCACACCGGAGTTACGTCACGAATGCTTCCCGCATATCGCTAGAGAAAATATTTGCTCTCAGATGGCAAGATTGTAATGCTATACAAATAAATCCCAAGTCGGCAATGTTTAAATGCAGAGTTCGCTCACATCCAGGGATACCTACGCTACTCCGATGCGTATGTACTAACGCATTATAGTAGTAACAGTAACGCTGTTATTAGCAAACTTTCCGTTCTATTTGAATCATAACTGTATAATACAATGCATTTCCTTTCTCATGTATGTTGTAAGCGTACGCAAACGAGAGAACGCGAAACAACCGTGGATTCTCTGCAGCAATCAATGCAGGACCGTAACTTTAAAAGTGATTCTGTGGGAGCTAAATTAATACTGTACTACCACAGGCTTCGTTTCGCTTTCAAATGCTGGGAATTTAATAAATAAATGTATTTCCGGTTAATACATTTATTATCAACATTTATTTTATTTACTTGCCGGTACATTTCTTCTATAAATCCACGTACAAATGGCCCAGCCGCAAGCCAGTCTTTTAGTGGCATATGGAAAAAAAAATGAGAGCTCCTTGACCCGTTAACAAGTAGACACGATCAAGTCTCTCTTTCTTACACCGCGCATACTAATGTCTCCTTCAGAATACAAAAGAGACTGACAAATTAAAAGAACAGAATCATTATTATGAAACGTCGTGAATTTAATGGTTCATTTTGGGGCTCCTTATTCAAGTAGACATATCGATGGCTGAGAGCCAGACTGTTCTAAGTCCAACTTTGTGTAAGAAAGAAATGTGTGTTTCAGTTCTTGTCTGCATATACGAATCGAACAAAATTATAAATATTTCACTTCATAAGGTTGCTATGAAGCTGTTCCAAATTGTTTCATGAAACTTTGAATGTCAGGAGCATAAAATAGTTCTCCTGAAGAAGAAGAAGAAGAAGAAGAAGAAGAAGAAGAAGAAGAAGTAAAATGTCCTTCGAACAGTCTGGTTCTGGGCCATCGATCTCTCTCTATCTCTCTCTCTCTCTCTTATGTTGTACACTATCATATTTTGTAGATTAGAACAAATATGATAAATGGAGAAACAAATTATGAAATTTCGAAACCTTGAGTTCAGTCATTGTGGCTGTAATTTTAATTTTAGTTCCTATTTTACTTTATTTTCTATATTCCTCTTATATTAATATATTATATTATATAATTTCACTGTAGCTGTAATTTTAATTTTAGTTCCTATTTTACTTTATTTTCTATATTCCTCTTATATAAATATATTATATTATATAATTTCACTGTAGCTGTAATTTTAATTTTAGTTCCTATTTTACTTTATTTTCTATATTCCTCTTATATTAATATATTATATTATATAATTTCACTGTAGCTGTAATTTTAATTTTAGTTCCTATTTTACTTTATTTTCTATATTCCTCTTATATTAATATATTATATTATATAATTTCACTGTAGCTGTAATTTTAATTTCAGTTCCTATCTTATTTTATTTTTTATATTCGTCTTATATTAATATATTATATTATATAATTTCACTGTAGCTGTATTTTAATTTTAGTTCCTATTTTATTTTATTTTATTTTATTTTATTTTCTATATTCCTCTTATATTAATATATTATATCATATAATTTCACTGCAGCTGAAATTTTAATTTTAGTTCCTATTTTATTTTATATTTTTTTACCCGTAAAACTAAAGAAAAAAGGCACTTTACCTACAACTTAAAATTAATGTAACTTTGAAAACATTGCGATTAGGAGAAATATTTGTGTGATTTTTTTGCTCAGAATGTCTTCAGAAATAAGCTCCGTGCTTGGCGGTAAATCTTCGTGAACCACTCTGTATATTTATATATATCATAGTATAAGTATTTGCAATGTAATTACTGTGTTTCATCTACTATACATGATCAATTGCAAGTGGCATTAGAATAATGTGACGTACTAACTCATTTCCGTTGCTAACAAAATAGCATTAATGTTGAAATTTTCGTAGCATTCTATTCATCTGACAATTAACACTTGAGGAGAAAATTCGCTCCGGCGCCGGGGATCGAACCCGGGCACTTGGTTCTACGTACCAAGCGCTCTGACCACTGAGCTACGCCGAATTGGTACGTAGAACCAAGTACCCGGGCTCGATCCCCGGCGCCGGAGCGAATTTTTCTCCTCAAATGTTAATTGTCAATATTACAGATAGTATTCTGTAGGACAAATTCATAAAAATATCTTTAATATTCTCATAGCTACCAGTGCATATTTCTGCACAGATTACTGTGCACTTAACTGCGGAATCCCGGCCAAATAAGTCACTCAGCTGAGTGCGCCCCTTGTATAATGGCAGTTGACTTGGACATAAAACGTCAACGTATACGCCTAACTTGGAGTCAGGCCAAAAGGGAAACATTCAAGGAGGAGGGTTCGGTCCGGTGCTGTGGATTGAATTCGGCGTAGCTCAGTGGTCAGAGCGCTTGGTACGTAGAACCAAGTACCCGGGTTCGATCCCCGGCACCGGAGCGAATTTTTCTCCTCAAATGTTAATTGTCAATATTACAGATAGTATTATGTAGGACAAATTAATAAAAATATCTTTAATATTCATCTGACGTTCGAATATAAACGTTTCAGGTTAAAAAAGGAAATAAATTAAGAAACTCTTTTGGGATCCATTTCTCTTGAACAAGTATACGCAACTAGGTCAATTCAATCTTATAACATAAAGATCAAATTATTTTTCGAATACAAAAGAATTAGCTAATAAAAATAAAAATAAAATAAAGTTGGGATGTTCTGGAAATTTAGAGGCTCTTCTGATAAAGGTCCCTCAAACATCTTTCGGGACTTGCCATTCATTAATAAGTACACAAAGCTTTCTCCTCTTATACCACGTATACTGGAATCTGTTTCAAAATAAAAAAAAAGGTTAATAAATAAAAATACTGTACAATAACTTTTAAAATATTAGAAATTAGCAACTTTCTTAATAAGCTCCTCAAGTCAGTTTTGTGGAGGTTATCGCGACATCGAGGTTTTGTGAAGGCGGTGAAGAAGATTCTGTACAAAAAATAATTCGCATCGATTGCTCATTATCATTTAAATGTCATTGAAAAACTTGTAATCTGCAATGCAATATGTTTTCTAAAAGTACAGTTTTTTTCTTCATGGTCGTTCGCGATTCTTACAAGGAATGTGGGTTTGCGGCCACGAAGAAAGAATCTTACTATAAATGGTAGCACTCCACAGGTTTTCCTAGCATGTTTTAACTAATATGGAATGGAGTTGTATAATAATACATTTGATGACACCTTCTCGAGATTCGATCACTGAAAGATTCTGTGGTAATTCTCATGCCAATATTGTTTCATTACAGTCTTTCCATAGATTTAGCCACTGTAGAGTTTCTATACATTAAACATGACTCAAATGAATGCTCGTGTTCAGATAACATTCCATGAATCATGATGGACACGTATGCATCATGTAGGTTTTTCATTCATTCATAGTGTTCTACCCAAGGGCAGATCTTTCAATGCAAACTCAGCATTCTCCAACTTCTCTATTTTCCGCCTTCCTCTTAGTCTCCGTATATGATCCATATATCTCAATGTCGTCTATCATCTGAAATCTTCTGCCCCAAACTCTTCTTCCGTTCACCATTCCTTCCGGTGCATCCTTCAGTAGGCAGTTTCTTCCCAGCCAATTCCTTGTCTCTTCGTGATCAGTTGCAGCATCATTCTTTCTTCACCCATTCTTTTCAACACAGTTTAATTTCTTATTCTGTCTGTCCATTTCACACTCTCCATTCTTCTCCATATCCACATTTCAAATGCTTCTATTCGCTTTTCTTCACTTCACTGTAATGTCCATGTTTCTGCCCCATACAATGCCACACTCCATACAAAGCACTTCATTAGTCTCTTCCTTAGTTATTTTTCCAGATGTCTGCAGAAGATGCTCCTTTTTCTATTAAAAGCTTCCTTGGCCATTGCGATCCTTCTTTTGACTTCCTGGCAGCAGCTCATGTTACTGCTTAGTACACCCCAAGTATGTATGTATGTATGTATGTATGTATACCTTTGGGGAGACCGAGACGTAGATGGGAAGATAATATTAAAATGGATTTGAGGGAGGTGGGATATAATGATAGAGACTGGACTAATCTTGTGTGTATGTATGTATGAACACTACAATTGGGTATACACCCGGTGGCAATGATATATAATATACAATAATACCACAGTCTAGTATATACAGTCGCGAAGCTCAATACGTAGTAAATATGCAAACATTAGGTAGTTGCTCACCACTAGGATCGCTAATATCGCCTCATTACGGGCAATGCAAAATAGTACCGTCACAGTCTATTGTTTCTAAGACCCTCAAAACTCAAGCTTCGTGACTGTATATAGTAGACTGTGATAATACAATTACAATTATACAATAATTACAGCAATAAAAGAAAAAAAAGGAAATAAAATAAACCTAAATTTATTTCTAACTATAAATAAATAGGCTGTTCACTTGTTCTACTGCCTCATTTAGAATTCTCAAGTTTACCTTCTTTATTTTTCTTCCGACAACCATGGTCTTCGTCTTGTTTGCATTTGAAGAGTCCACTGCAAGAATGATGGATGTCACTTTCTTGTCGAAAATGAACCAAGACTGTCAATGCATAGCTTAAGACATATAGAATGTACATAGAGAGTTATATGGCATTAACACTGATAGTCATTGCCCAGTAATGATCGGAAAATCACAGTTAAGCTTTGAGCGCTAAGCATTTCAAACTTTCAATTGCTTCTCCTGCAAAATGTATTCCAAATGACATCCATCATTCTTGCAGTGGACTCATTTATCTTCATCTCGTATTGCTCACAGCTATTATTTAGCACCAGTAGCATATCTCTTAGTATCATCTCCTCTTTTGCTAACATTGCCACCATCAGCAAATCTTATGCACTTTATTTTTCTTCCTCGTACAGTCCTCCCATGTTCTGAAAACAGTTCTTCACTAAATCCTCCCAGTAGATTTTGAACAGGGTAGGTAATAAAAGGTATATGACATGGAAAAGATTCAGAATCTCGATGGTTTCTTTCCTGTTGAAACGTGCAGTATTTTTAAATCACATAGAGATACGAGTAGTTTCTTTAGGCTATAACTGTTGAAGTAATCAGGCGTTAAGTAAATGAAAGTAAGACATGGAAAATAAAAATACTGGTATGTTATCAATGTATCTAGTTTCTGGATACATAAAAATCAGATAAAATATTTATCTTTCCCATTGTTCGATGTGCTTGTGAAACATTATTTTTTGCTTCGGGGGTAAAGCATGAATCACAGTAACGTAACTGAAGCAAATAAAATGTGTGGAGCCAATAATTGAATTGTTCTTCAGGGTAGCTGCAAGTATGACGAACATTATGTAAAATTAGCACACCAAGCAAATAAATCAGATTACTGCGTAATCGGAAACTTGGAAGGTTATTCAGAACATGTCGGTGCTAGACATTCCACTGGAAATCAGAAGAAAAAAATTAATGTGACAACCAGAATACTTGCGTTTCACTAATACCGGATGGTATATTATTTTTGAACCTAGAGCATCATTTACCCTTAGTGTTCGCAGATACACAAGCCTTAGATATCAAGAAATGATTTACGGAAAGGCATAACCAATGCGAACTGTATTTTAAATTACAAAGTTTTTTGTTTTACTGTTGTAACAACATTAGCAGACTGATAATATATTACGATAGAAGGTTGGGAGGTGTTTTTTACAAAATCGAGGAAAAGTTTTAAAAACTCGCTCTGCCCGTTTTCCAGTTTCCGAGATTTTGTAATGCACTTGTATTGTACAACATTTTTTGCAGGATCATATTTTTATAATTGAAAATATAAGTACATTATGCAACGAGCCTATAATGAAGGTAATTAAGAAGTGAGTATAGATATTTATGAAACGAGCGCAAGCGAGTTTCATAATTTTCATACGAGCTTCTTAATTACCATTATAGGCGAGTTTCATACGACTTCTTATGCTCGACCATATTTCTAACTTGATATTATTACTTTTATTGTATCTGACCTGGAGCAATGTCCCGTATGTTGTGAGATGTGCGCAGACGCGAAAGTATTGATTTTTTCCGAGGAACAGATGTGCACATTGACCTTGCTAGGCCATAAGAACCTACAGAGATAACATTTAAATAAAATTAGACATTGAAAAACGAGATGACAAATTGAATTTATTTGAATATTATTTACAATTAACGCTGATTATTATAGTAACAGAACATAACCTTCTGCGACAGTATTGGATTTCCAGCCTCCGTGACTTTTCGCTAATTCTCTTTCGATTGCATATCCGAGAATAATCGATACTTGCGATTTTATAACGGTAGAAAGCTGACCTGTCATTGGCTGAACAGTTGTAACCTGAGTCGTCATTGGCTGAAAGACCTGACCTTTAATGAGTAGGCGTACTTTAATGACATGCATTAAAGGTCTGCTACCAGGTGTATAATTACTACATTTCGGCATGGTCGAGCATAAAATATATTTTGCATTGAAAATTTAGAGTAATATTATTCCAAAGCCTTCGCAAAACTGCACTGTAATGGGTCTATTTCAGTATAGTTTTATGTTGTGGAGAATGGTTTCCTTAGCAACAAGTTTCTGTATGGGAATTCTAACTTTCAAGGCCTAACAAAAAAAAAAAAAACACACGATCGTGCAAAAACGTATTTCTGGGACTTGACTGTTCAAAAAGTAAATTATTTTAATTATTTAGGTTATGTTGAAGTAAAGGACATGTCTATGAAAATATAAAAAAAATTATGAAGATCACGGAAATAATAAATGAAGTTTTTTAACTCTCTTTAATGAAAAAGCACACTCTACTCTAAATTTATAAAATTTTGGGTAGATCGCTATTAATAAATGGAAGTGAGACTTTGACAATAAAGAAATCGTATCACCAACTATTCTCAAAAGCAGATATGCGATATTTGGACTGGGTATTCACTTTATATCGTGAAAATAACTTGAACATCTTGGAAGATTTAAATAAGCAGCCAATTTTGGAATTAATTCAGAACTACAGATTTAACTGGATACAGTACGTAGAGAGGATGGCTAATGAATGACAAGATACCCGAAAAAACTTCTACATACCGGCCTGAAAGAAAAAGAAGTTTGGTACGCGCGAATAAACGACTCAGACCGTAACAGACCTCTAGGTCTAAAACGATGATGATGATGATGATGATGATGATGACGACGACTACTTATACCATTTTTGAAGTGCGCAGTTTTCTATTTTCTTTTATTATTAAAAGATTGTGTTCAAGATCTCGCACTGTTTGACAGTAAACTCTATTTTCACTAGCAAGTAGATTACATAATAATCATGCACTTCAGATACAATGCTGGGTCTAATAAGGTCAGTAAAGTATTCTTTCTCTACGCCTCATTCTCTTTTAATACGTTACTTTACATTAATGAGATCGAAACATGAGAATGCATCTGTAGTCCGGAATTCTGTTACAACTGATTCTACTAAATTATAAATTATCCAATGAAAATTCGCATCGTTGTGTTCGTAGTATAGATTTCTACGTAATGACTCAAAGAATAGTTATGAGGAAAATTGTGATTACAATGTCACAGTTTATATTCCAGATGCAAAGATCTTGATTCCCGATATTTGTTCAAGGTTCCTAAAGGAGATATAACCTGTGATTTTTCCATAAACAACGTTAACTTTCATGTTCATTAGAAAGGTGTGAGAACTCAAACTTTTCTCCAACAGAAATTCTCAATATCTTTTCTCTGTCTCCAGACCTGCTCATTTCATCCATTTTTCATCATTGTAAAATATTTACCATTATTGTAATTATTATTAAGATTATATTATTATTATTATTATTATTATTATTATTATTATTATTATTATTGTCTATGGAAGTTCTGTGTAGCCGAACAAACACTGCTAGTATGTAAAATTGTTTCTGCACATATTGCAACCACACTTAAATCAATATTAATAATATATCTGTATTTCGTTTTCATAAATTCGACATAACATATTCAAAAATACAATCTGTCACCTCAGGCGTACTGTGACAGGGCTTCCCACCCTTACTTTAGGCTCCAGGGTATGAAACAGTAATAATAAATAGACTATTTCAAGTTGGCACTTTAATGAGCGTATATTTTTGCCGTACGTCGTACAGTTATTAACCTTGAAAGCGAATATCCTACGTGTCTTTCTGGATTATGCAGCTTCAGATAGGACTGAAAGTTATTACAGAATAATAATAATAATAATAATAATAATAATAATAATAATAATAATAACAATAACAACAATTTATTTCAGCTGGCAGAGTTAAGGCCATGAAACCTTATCTTCGACTCAATCAGCAAAAAGTATACATAATATGAATAAACTTACAAGTTACGAAGATTACAACAAATTGAGCTGGATAAAAGTTACGTGTGTACAAGAGTTACTTATGAATTAAACAGTAAAATATAATGAATTATTAATTAAACAATTAAATACATACTATGTAGCAAAATTAAACTAATATACATGGAATGTTAATATATTTCAAATAATGCTAAATAATAGGAAGAAATTACAATGACGATAATTGTGAATATTTAGCGTTATTGGAATGAACGTCAAAATACGAAATTACCATGTAGTCAGAGACCGTTAACGTCAGTATAACTAGACTGAATTGCTAAATGTTTCCTTTATACATAAAATAAACAGAACGAATAAAATTAAGACAGTGAACTGTCCAAATTCATTTAGAGGAATTAATGCAGAAATATTCTCGAGAAATTAAACTGAGGTTAATGATACGGCAACTTCTACAAGGAATTGTTCTGGGAGTGAACTACCACAAAACCATTTTCTATGATTTTGTAAAATCTACTACGTCTGTGGAGCATAGACTATACATGTTCACTGTTTTAAATAATGCAACTCAGACTCTAGAATATTTGGTCTTTTTTTGTTCTTATATATGGAAGTAAATCACTGATAAGTGAACGAAGAAGAAAGTAAAATGTACACTGCAGAAATGAGATTTCTCAAAACAGTTCAAGGTTGCATATAGAAAATCACACAAGATATAAATACGAGTATATACTATTAGAGCTTGATGCATAGAACTAAACCAATAAGTAAAGGAATACCAGGGTAAGATAGGCCTATATATACACACATTGCAGAAATGAGATTTTTGAAAACAGTTAAAGATTGCATATAGAAATAACACACAAGAAATAAATATATACTATTAAAGCTTGATGCATAGAACTAAATAAATAAGTAAAGGAAGACGAGAGTAAAATATACATTGCAGAAATGAAATTTCTCAAAACAGTTAAAGGTTGCATATATGAAGATCACACAAAAAATAAAGGTATACTAATAGAGTTTGTTATATTGAAGTAGAGTAATAATAAGTGAAGAAAAACGACAGTAAAATATACATTGCACAAATGAGACTTCTCAAAACAGTTAAAGGTTGCATATAGAAAGCTAATACAAGAAGTAAAAGTATATAATTAGAATTTGATAGGCCTCCATAGAACTAAATCAATGTCAAGGAAAAAGAGAGCAAAATATACACTGCACAAATCATATTTCTCAAAACAATTAAAATTTTCATATTGAAAGATCACAAAAGACATGAAGATATACTATCAGTACCTGATATATACAGTGTTTATAATAAGGAATGCATAGGATCCTGAAGACAACATAAGCCGAATGATTAGCGAAAGAAAAGTGTTCAGTAATAACACATAAACCCTAAGAACAGAAATTGTTATGGCATATGAAGCGACATAAATTACACTAAGAATGAAAATAATATGAAGTAATTATACATTTAGCATATACTATAATAACGTTGGAGTAATGATTATCATTCCCACCTAGTATTCTGAAAGTCCGGAGTTCGGTCTCAGGGACCACCTATCCTGACATGAATTTTCAAAGTCCCTCTATGCAAAGGCTGAGGTGTACCAATTTCAAAAGTCCACGAACAGCCTCCTTTCAAATCCAAATTAACCTTTCACCGTCACTAATTATATCACACCATCTTCCGCAACAGGGCTGCCATCTATCCGTGATAGTATCGCCACTATCAGTAAATCACTTAAGTGCATATAAATTCATGCATAACAATGCAATTGCTGATGTGAAGGCGGTGATGAACTTCAGATTTTAAGCTGCAACACTAGGACAGTGTAGTTTGGTGTGCCACAAAGCAACTAGTAATTTACTTAGCAAAGTATGCATTTGAATAAAACATTACAACTCATTAATTTAAAACCGGACAAGTATCACAGCTCGTAAATCGAAAACCATTGGCGCAGAATTAAATGTACAAATTCTGGACAACTTGACACTAGCGTCGCCTACGAAAATCTATAAATTTAATTGTAATGCTTGGTGCTATCAATAAGTACTCGAGCTGACAAAAAAAAATTAATTACTAAATACTTGTTAGACAGCTTTTCATAAGAACATGTTTTATCACTGTTACGGATTTACAAATTTAATATTCCAGTCGCTCGTCAACTTTCTGGCGAAATACTGTACTATGAAAGATGGTGTAATATTTTACGTTCTCGTACGTAAAACGTTTTCATTAAAATAATGGAATGTTGGCTTCGAGCCGGAATGTTATAAATGAAGAGAGATGACCTCCTGTTGATTCTGCTGCTAATTCAGAACCATGTGTACAGTACAAGTTGTGAGTCAATCTATAAAAACGGCTGTGGAAGTGCAAATACAGGGAAAATACTGTGTTGAAATATTACTCGTAGAACTGTTTTAGTTCATTATAGTTGTGTTGTGTAACAATTAACAGTATCTTATATAGGCTACGCAATATTACATATCGTCGTTGTTCCTGCAATAACTCCTATGTGACAATTTATGGATTTTCAGATTTTTGTTCTATTAAATAACTTAAATAGTGATACAGCAAATAATAAAATATCCTATATGTAATTATATTTCTTCGTCTCGAAAATGTAAGAAGTCACAGTCTCCTTGTACGGCTGCCATAGGATGAATAAATGTGTTTTTTCTTCCTACTATATTTGAGTTAAAGGAAAAAGTGACTGATTATTACAGATATATATATATATATATATATATATATATATATATATACACACACACAATGGAACTGTCTAGAATTTCACGTAATTTTTAAATTCACAGATCGGTAGGTAAACTAAGTACAGATCGACTTAAAGGACATTGAGTGGCCAGATGTAAAAACTACAGACGGAAAAAACCTAAATGCATGAGAAAGATATTTAATACAATAAAACAGTCGAAGATTTATGGAAGAATTTATTACGGCACCATGAGGTGCCTGCAGTGTTGTCAGAATTCCTTAAAGTGGTCCTTAATTTCAAATGCTGCTTTAGAAGCTCGTTAATGAGAGGACTGAACTAACAATAGGAACCGCTGGACATCGTCGTTCGCGCTGTTGAACTTTCGGTGCAGCATCCAACCCTTTGAGCGGGCACCCTCCTCCCCGTTGTAAGATCGCCACATGACCGTAGCGGTACATGATGCAAGAAGCGGTCATCTCGTGTGGGAAGAGAGAGAGAGAGAGAGAGAGAGAGAGAGAGAGAGAGAGAGAGAGAGAGAAGGAGAGTCTGGAAGGGCGTTGCCCGCACGACCAGACCACCCGACTGCCCGCCCGCTCGGCCAGTGGCGGCTCTCGCCCGCTTCAATGGCATACAGTACGCCGGAAGTTGTGACAAGTGAAAGGCGTCATGCTTCATTAATGTAACATGCAGTGTGTGTCTTATACCAGCATTCAAGTCTCCGACGCTTTCTGGGGAAAATCTTTAGTATTCAAGCATCTACTCGTAGTTTTGGATACTTTATGAAGTTCATATGTCGAGTTTAGACTATTCCTTCTGTAATCTGTACTTCAAATGCATCGTGAATGCTTAAATAACACAACGATACTGAATTTCTGTGTGCGTCTTGCTTAAGAATTCTTTCGTCAACTTTACGTCCTCGTATTACAGACTTAGGACCGAATTCATAGTCAATACTTATCGTAAGAAAATCCTTAAGCAGTTGCTTATAATAATTTCCAATTCATAAATCCCTCTGAAGTGAACTCTTATTCAAATAAGGTAGCTTGTCAGCTTCCTCAAGCGTTTCCTCATATGCATTGTAATCAGCTGATTCAGTGTACAGTGGATGATTATGATTTTGATGAATTTATTGAGTTCTACAGTATAATGAAAATGAAAATGTATTTCGGCAAAACAAAAGATATATCAGAGATATGGAAAACTCTTTAGAGATGAACAATGACCAACAATTTAAGAGGAGATACCGTTTTGACAAGAAGACTGTTGTGGATATTCTGGTGTCTCTCATTGAAATTCACAATACAATCATGAGGCTTACTGATTTCACCACTGCTGAAAATACCGGTTGCTTTGATATTTTATGCTACAGCATCATTTCAGATAGGTCTGCGTGGCAGTTTTTTCGAAAATTATTCACGTCCCAACAAAGTAGTGTTTGCATTTTCGTTTGTATTCTACCCAAGGAATAAGCTGTTAAAATTTGCGTAATTACGTAACTTCCACTTTGTTTACCATAAAAGTAACTGAAAATTAAATTAAAATGATTTGCTTACAGGAATATTTTCGGAGTTTGCATTAAACTAAACTGCAATTTTGTCCCATGTCCGTTTCTTCTTTTGGAGAGAATAATTATAAGATTTTTTTTACTTTCTACGATATATCTACTTATATTTCATCACTAGTTCCCTTAGTTTACTTCTTTCTTCTTCTGTAAAATGCTTTCTAGACATTTTGTATAATTTTTAGGTCTATAATATTTAATTCTGTATTTCTGTACGATAATAATTCCGATTTGACAATTTGAAGGCGCTGGAAAACAATTGAATGTACGAAAGCGCTCACGTCTAGCCATGTTGTCATATTTTTTCCGATATCAAGGGAATCCTCAGTGGATATGAAAGAGTACCGTCTCTGCAATACGATCTGAAATAAGTGCTAAGGAAACACTTATTACTTAAGTGATTCCTCATTTTACAAGTGACGACTATGAATTCGACCCTTACAAACCAATGTCATGTAGGGAACGGTTTATCTTTTGGGGAACGCTAGACACACATGCATTGCAGGCCTCCCTGGTCGTGTGTTCAGCACGACACAGGGTCACTGCTGAGACAACACAGAACAGCACATGACATGACATCCAGTTCGGGGACAAAGATAAAAATATTTCCACATCGGGAATCGAATCTTGGACACCTTGGTTGGGAAGAGCATACACTACTCACATAGCCAAGGCAGCAGGCATTTAAAAGTTTTAAAATAAGATTTCACAATTATTTCAGGTAATGAAAAGTGTTCGGATTTGAACGGCATACCATCATTTATTTACACACAAATTCTGACAGGCTATTCACAAATTCTGATCACGATTACCTGACTGTAAAAGTGTTTCATTGCTATATATGCTTGTTCTTCATTTTCTAGCTTTTAATTTCAAATTCGTTTTCATTCTGTTTTATGACCATATGTTACATTTTTCCTGTTTTGCATTACTAATAGCCTGCGTAATGTTTACTGATTTAAACTCACTCTGAAGTTTTGTTTGATTTTTCTGCGTACGTTCATAAAAATAAAGTTGTAACAAATAATACATTAATGTAACTGCTGTCCAGTCTCAATGAACTTTTACGCAACTTTTCAGCAGTATTAAAAAAAACTCGGGAACTCAAACACTGCAAAAATTGTTGCTACTGTATAAATATATTATTAACTTCGTTTGTTTGGTTTCGATAAGCTTAAAATATTCGGGACGTGAGGGAGGTCTGATTAAGAGGTATCGCTGCAAATCGGTAGGATGCGGGTTCGATTCCCGATGATGTCATGTATTTTATCCTTACTTACAAATGGCTTTCAAGGAACGCGAAGGTTCATTGCCGCCCTCACATAAGCCCGCCATCGGTCCCTATCCTGTGCAAGATTAATCCAGTCTCTATCATCATATCCCATCTCCCTTAAATCCATTTTAATATTATCTTCCCATCTACGTCTCGGCCTCCCCAAAGGTCTTTTTCCCTCCGGTCTCCCAACTAACACTCTATATGCATTTCTGGATTCGCCCATACGTGCTACATGCCCTGCCCAACTCAAACGTCTGAATTTAATGTTCCTAATTATGTCAGGTGAAGAATACAATGCGTGCAGTTCTGTGTTGTGTAACTTTCTCCATTCTCCTGTAACTTCATCCCGCTTAGCCCTATGTTCCTCTCTCAAAGTGAGAGTCCAAGTTTCACAACCATACAGAACAACCGGTAATATATATGTATTTTATCCACTGATCTAATCTTTTCCTGGTGTTCACTCAGTCTCTAACAGAAACGAGTACCAGCGGTATTTCCTCTGGGTAAAGACGGCGGTAGAAGTGTGATGTCAAGGATGGCGATTAGTTGCGTCCTAACTGAGCCACTAACCTACCAGAGGACGGTTAGTTGCGTTCCTGCCACCTGACTTGTTGTTGAAATATATGTGCCTTTATTATTATTTTTGCTATCAAATAAACAAATCGAAGCTGTGAAGCTGTATAGGTTATAGTGGCAGTGCAAAGTATTTGAACAGTGAAATGTTTTTGAAGTGTTAGTGAAATCAGGATAGAATCAGTGAAATGTGTCGTAGTTCCAGTGCAGTGAGTGAGTTGACAGCGAAATGAGTGTAATGTTGAAAGGTACTTGTGCAGATATGAACATATACTCGTGGGTTTTAGTTCGATCTTAGTTTTAAGATACAAATCAGAATATTTCAAATGTTATTTTAAGTGATCGTTTCATTTAATTTAGTATATTCCCTGTTGTTGTTGTTATTATTATTATTATTATTATTATTATTATTAATTATTAGTATTATCATTAATTGTATTTTTAATTAATAAGTTTATTATTGTCATTATTGAGTGTAATTAGTTACCACTGCCACCGGGTATATACCCATTGCAGTGTGAATAAATACATACATACATACATACATACATACATACATACATACATACATACATACATACATACATACATACATACATACATACATACATACATACAAAGCTATATAGAAATGTTTCAGTGTAACATAAGACAGTTGAATCACGACATGTATTATTCGCCCCAACAGAAATGTATATGGATTTTGAACTCGCTATACATACCGCTGCCAAACTTGTTTTCCCTTCACTCAAAATCAGAGACTGCCGGTTTCACCTAGCCCAGTATTGGCGGAAAAACATTTAAAATTTACGTTTCGCAGCAGAATTTAAAGCAAACTCAGAAAAAGGTAAATTTCTGAAGTACTTTCTTGGCTTACCCTTTTTAAACCCCGAATATATCGGAGACTATTTTACTGAAGATATCATTTGAATTCAGCCTGGAGGAGAAAGAAAATGCAATGTTTACTGGTTACATTTTTGATAATTATATTTCGGACGAAACCCTGTTTCCACCCGGTTATTTGGACAGCGTTCAGTACAACGACAAATCGCACAACAAACAACTGCGGATCTTTTCACGCTAAATTAAACGGGTCTTTCTACACATCGCATCCAACCATATACAATTTTGTCGACATTCTGAAGGAAATACAGTGTTGATGTCAAGACCGTCTCCAATACTCAAACCTTAATGTATAATCTTTTCGCTGTAAGAAAAATCCTAATGTAAACAATAGCACGTGACTGAAGTGAGGCTTCATTGGCCGCTGTTTGGCGCCATAGATTCTCAGTACGTGTTCCCGCCTACTGTTCTACATTCTGTTTCTTGTTAAACATTTCCCGTTACTCGTCAAGTAGGCCTAACCTCACTACTATGCATTCGTTTGCTTAGGAAACATTTACTTTATAATTACTGCAATTAAATTATCACATAATTTATTATATACCTTTAAGACCATTTGTTTTTCCGCTTTTGAGAGGGTTTCCACTCTTATGATTAATAACCACACACACCGAGGATACAGAAGCCATACTATGACAACTACGACCTCAAGTGACGCCAGCTTGTTACAAGAACAGACTACCGCGGTGTTACTTTTGGTATTCATCCGCGTTCATTGTACATAATAATATATAAAAATAGTTTTTCTTTTACATAGCATTTTACATATGAGTGAAGTTATATGTTTAATCGTATTTAACAACTAGAATTCAATTTTTTATTTTTAAATAATACAAGATTATGGTTTCGAAATACGAACTATATTTTCCTGCGTCATGTGAGTGTTTCGACTAGGAGCCAATCACGGGTATGACAACAACGTGCTTATGTTTACATTAGGATTTTTCTTACAGCGAAAACAGTATAGATATCGATTGTGGCCAAAATGGCGCCGGTGGCGGTCCAAGCATGATTTTCACGTGGTTTTGTTATGATTTTTTCTTGTGTTAATTACGTCGTAAAATCGGCCGTTCGTGTTGTGTACCGGGTTGTAATTCTAATAGTGGATCGGTGTCTTATATTTCAGTGTTTGAGTTTCCGAAAAGTACAACTTTACTCACGACAAATGGTTTAGGTGCATAATCGTGACAATTTCCAAGTTAAGGAAATTACAGTTTGTTGTTGTTTAGTCAACTGTCAGAAGACAGGTCTGAACCTCACAAGTGATACTAACAAGGCATCACTTATGAGGCAACTAAGCCAAGAGATAATGGGATAGGGTGGCCAGTTCCTATCCTCCTAAAATGACAGTGTTACACATAAAACATTTTGAACCTAGATTAAGAAAGATATTTTTCCTATCGTAAATGGTGATGCTTTTCGTATTCCTCGTGAAATTTCTAATCTTACCCATGACGCCTAAAGAACCATAGTTTCTAACCAACCTTCATACCGTACTGTTAGTCACTCTAGCGCCCAGAAAGAATCCACATCAACAGAAAGGGGAACAGATGGGAGAGAGAGAAGAAGAATTTTTCAGGGAATAGTGTAAAAGGGACATTATTAGCACTTTGGTTAAGTTTCAAAGTGATGTTCAGGAAAGAAGTGTGGTTTCATTTATGATTGTTGTTTAAGATTACTATGTTATTTTCTTGAATATGAAAGATGAGAGTGTAGAAGAAATTCCATCATTAATAACTATGCAAAGGTGTTGAACGGGGGAAAAACATTTCAAACCAATTATCGAGAAAAGTGAAAGGAAGTCATGAAGAGTTAGGCCTAAGTCTAAAAGTGACAAAACATAAAGAATTGAAATTCAGAACGAATTAGGCTAAGGACCCTAGGTTGTCAACATCCATCTATTAAAAATATAAAATATAAGTTGATTATTATTATTATTATTATTATTAATGAATTATTATTTGTAGTAGTAGCAGTAGTACCGTAGTTATACGTGTAGTAGGCTAATAGCAGCAGCAGTAGTTGTATTAATAGACCTAGTAGGCCTAATGTTGGCTGACCTTGTTTGAGTTACTGATTTTCGATATGTGTTAGGCCTATTCTTTTGTATGTCCAACAACTATTAGTGAACGTTTGCATTTACTGTTGTAACTTAGGGGGGAGTAGGGTAGTACCTAAGTGACATGGTTACGTTTCTGTATGCGACATCTGAACGCTGCTACCACCACCTGGTGGTAGATGAAAGAAACATCACTGTCCGATATTACCCGATGTCCGATATTACCCAACTCTCCCCTATACGAAGTTCAGGGCATGATTTTCAACTTATTGAAAACTATTTTCAGGCTGTGTTTGCACTGTCAAGTTCATAACTTTATAGCAATGTGTTTATACTCGTACCGTACTTATCTTGTTGTCTCGCCTTTGAAATTGAACCTAACATTGTTCATAAATTAACGCTGGACGTTTATTCAAGACAAAATTCAGTAATTCAACTTAATAAATACCAAACATATAACTATTTTGACATAAGAATATGGCGGAACCGTCTATATATTATATACTAGCCGTACCCGTGCGCTCCGCTGCACATGTTAGAAATAAATATAAAGTAATTATATAATTAAAATAGGACGTTTGATCCAGGGAACATTCGTGTTTGATAGAAGGATAAATCGTTTAATATGTTACTTAATTTAAATTGTATTTAAATAATTAAAATGCGGTCATTTTGGTCCAGAGAGCAATCATTTGGTGCAATGAGAATTCCTTTAACATGTTTCTTAATTATTATTACATGCAACAATAGTTTAATGAAGATTGACATATCATTTAGTTTTAATGTATATACTTTATATTACTTGCTATATGTTTCCATTGAATTATGGTAATAACTTAATTTTAACCATTGTCTTCAGTAAATGACGCTTGGCCCACTATGGTTCTGAACCCTTCAAATAACTTAAATAATGATACAGCATAAACAGTGATATGTAATTATATTTCTTTCTTTCGAAAATGTAAGAATTCACATTTATTCATTCCATGGCAATGGTATGAATAAATGTGTTTTTTCTTCCTACTCAAAAATTTTATATTTTGCACATAGGAGTTACTGCAGGAACAACAACGCTATAATCTGAGGTGGCGGTGAAAATGTATTGTATTGTTATTTTAAAAGCCTTGTATATCCTTAAATTTCACTCAGAAGTTACTGTAATAACATTATAGAATTATGTCCATCTAGAGAAACTACACTTTCCAAAGGTGAAATAATAATTAAACAATTAATTACCTTCCGATATTACTTCATGCAAACGCAGAAACATTCTCTGTAGGCTATGTTTAATAGCTTTCGATTGTTGTTGTCCAAGGCCCCTTATAGACGAAGTCATTTGTTTTTATTTCAATACAGCGCCTTAGATGGCGTTGTTATTGTAATTTTAAAACTCATTTATCTCATTAAATATCAGTCCTATCAAAATTTTGTATAGAATAAAACTTATCGGAAATCAGTTTTAAAGAAACTTTTGTTATGTAACATTTTTCATGAAAATTAATAATAAGGGAGATATTTCGATTTATTTAATTCAGGCCCCCTTATAACTCCCCTTTTAAATTAAGTATTTTGAATGCCGTATAGGCTAAAATCTAAGTTACAACGAACTTAATTTATGTTCCAATTTTCATATAAATCGGTTCAGCCATTATCGCGTGAAAAGGTAACAAACAGACAGACAGACAGACATATAAACAAAAATTTCAAAAAAGCGATTTTCGGTTTCAGGATGGTTAATTATACATGTTAACACCTATTATTTTTGGAAAATCGAAAATTACCAGAAAAACTTAGGCTACAGATTTATTATTAGTATAGATATGGAAATGTTTGGACCGCAGCGGCGGTCATCTTTGTTTCTGTATTAAGATCTGAGTATTGGAGAAGGTCTGGTGATGTATACATCAAAATATGAAGCACAGAAGGAAGAAAGAAAGAAAGAAAAAAATTAGTGAAGAAAGAATTATTTCCCAGAGAACAAATGACAAAATAATAAACAACTCCATATCTCTATTTGATTTTGTAAAATCAATGTCATATAAATTTTTGCCAAATTGAAAGAAACTCCTGCAAATTAAACAAAACTACATATTTCTAGTGGCTACACGCATAAAAAACTATTTTTGAGAGTCCATGCAGTTAACCTTCTTGTGGTGT
Organism: Periplaneta americana; assembly: GCF_040183065.1. NCBI lineage: Eukaryota > Metazoa > Arthropoda > Insecta > Blattodea > Blattidae > Periplaneta > Periplaneta americana. Next base: position 192,991,241 of record NC_091118.1, read on the forward strand.
CCCTTGGGTAACGCTAATGGACTGCTTTACGAATGCTAAGGGGCGCAACTGACCGGTAATTGAATTTGACCTGATTCTTACCTGTGGGGACGCAACTAACCGAACTCCGGATGCCAAGCTCACCACCTTATTCTATTGCCAAGGACAAGAAAGCATGGTCCTGAGAATCCCCATGGCGTGTACAGGGGATATCTCTACCTTTCATAGTTGCTATTACTTCTGCAGTTCTAGTTTAAGGCTTAGGACTTACTACGTAAGCTATTTTCGAAATAAAATAGGCCTAATTAAATTATCTCTTCATCCTTCTCGTGCCCTGGATTAAGAGTGTGTACACCAGTGCGTATGCGTTTGTGTGTGGGCGTACGAGGCGGATTAAAATCTTCCTGCGTGCAAGGCTATAGTTGATCCGTTGTGACTACAACGCCGAAGAGGAGGGAGTGTGTGGAGTCCCTACGAGTGAATTATCAGCCCTGGAGATACTCCACAGATGGCTCATGCAATTCCCCAAGGGACACAAGATATTACAGACAATCCCCGAATGTCAAGGGAACTCGTCAGCTAGGCGTTCTGCAACTGACAGGTCGCATGCCAGCGAGGTTCGTCATCGACCAGCACCGCGAACACTCCTGTATGTAAGCGGGTCTCGCCAACAGGGCGTTCCCACCTGGCACCGCCCGGTGCGCTATCGTGTTTCACAGAGTAGTAGTAATTCAGGCTGACCATCTCTATCTAGTATTACCCAAGCCCGTAAGCCACCCTGTAAGCTTATTCCTCGAGGACATACTGTGTTATAAAATTAATGAGCAAGGCGAAGCATTTAATATCTGAGGAGTAAAATTTATAATGTTGCGGAAGAGCGAGAACCTCAGAGAAAACTCCTTATTCTCTGATCCTCTCCACCACAAGTGCACTCAATGTCAGAGATAAAACCGGAATCCGAAGAATGACCTATACTTGTTTTTTCTAAAGATGGGACATGACATTAGCGCTGCGATCAGAAAAAAACAACTGTATATCACATAGCGTGGGAGGACTATTGCTATGATAACAACGGTTGAGTTCCTAACATCACAATTAAGTGCTCTATAGCTTTCTTGATCCATTATGCAGGTTGTATCAGCTATTAATAGCCTATGTTTCGTGTTTCATTCTCTGTCGATTTTTGTATTGTCTTATAGCTTCGCGTCAATTTTATTGTCAATGAATGTTTTAACGTCAGCCAGTTTCGTACGCAGAATTTTGTCAAGGGGGCCGTTATTAAAATAGTTTACAATATTTACATTATCGATATTTTAAATTTTGTTTATTATTATTATTATTATTATTATTATTATTATTATTATTATTACCTTTGGGGAGGCCGAGACGTAGATTGGGAGGATAATATTAAAATGGATTTGAGGGAGGTAGGATATGATGATAGAGACTGGATTAATCTTGCACAGGATAGGGATCGATGGCGGGCTTATGTGAGGGCAGCAATGAACCTGCGGGTTCCTTAAAAGCAATTTGTAAGTATTATTATTATTATTATTATTATTATTATTATTATTATTATTATTGGAGAAGGTTGTAATATGGGACAGTCTTTTTCCCACATTCTCCAGTTTGAAAACAACAAAATAAAAATTGAAATTAGAGGCGATCCCTTATAGGAATATCATTTCTCCTTATGTGTGCAAAGTCATAACAGATTATATCAAGGAATCAGGTGTTATGTTTTAGAAAATTCTCATGTCGCATAATTGTACTTACAGAAAATAAGGTTGCAATATGGAACAGATAAACTGCCTGCGTAAATTCTAAAAATTAAGCCTGGAATCACATACAATGCTTAAGACATGAACACTAGTAACACATTACACACAGAATTCATATGGCAGCAAATGTCTTGATAGTTATGTCAAAAATATTAAGTTATCCGTGTTCCATAGTTAAGGCCCTAGTTTTGTCCCCAGCACCTTTCAAGCATGTTTATCAGTACTTTACACACCAATTAGAAGGTTATAAGATTCTAGTTTTGCCCTGAGTATCTATTTTTCTCACACAAAGAATAATGTTATAATATGAGATGCCCTGTCCCATAATACCACCACTCATACCATAGCATAAAACCTTGGATAAATTTAACTTACACTGCCATTTGATTTCCAGGATACTGGGCATTACAAATTTATACCTCCTACTTTTTTACGCATAAAGATAATATAGTCTTCCCGTTCAGTAGAGAAAAGTGGAATACCCCCATTTAACAAAATAATATACTCATATACTAATCCTACGAGAAAATCTGTAAGTAAAGAAACTGTGGAAGAGTGACATTTATCTTCTATAGCAATGAGGAATATGATAAAAATGGAAAGCTACAATGTTATTCTTGTTAAGAATTATAATTCTAAGAAAGTATTTAACTCAAATTTAAATATGCAAATATTAAAATAGAAGATTAAATGAAAGAAAATATTTAGTTTTAAGAGAAAATAAAAAAATCCCTAGAAACAATTCATTTAGGATAAATTATCCCTATATCCCCTTCAAATTCCCTAGAACTAGGGATAAATCCCTAGGTTTGTTAACACTGCCCTATGGTATAATGGATGTTGTGTCCGTTGAGAATGTTTACAGGCTGGGCCTAATTCACAAGTGTCCGACATCTAACAATAGGTGAGTCACTTCTGCAGCATGCATGTGTGCTGACGTGTAAGCGACGGCTAAGACTGTTAAAATATCGTCAGTATTTTGTTTTTATACCATTCAATGTTGCCAATTTAACGACTCTGTCGTTAACTCTAGCGAATTTTAACTGTTTTCGCGAGACAAATTCTTTTAACTTTTCTATTGTTTAAATAGGGATTTATGGAACAAGCAACACGGGCACTAGAAAAAAGGCGAGGGGTGATAAAAAGAGAAACCAAGAGTCAGGAAGTGGTAGGGAAGAAAGTAGTGTCAAGAATAAGGGTGCGAGTGTAAGTGGAAATCTAGTATGTGAAAGTGAAAGCTTGGGGGGGAAATAAAAGAGGAATAGAAGAAGAAATAAATAGAAAGAAAGACAAAGACAGAAATAAGGCAGAGACGAACAGTAAAGAAAGGTCAGAACTTGCGACAGTTGAGGATTTAGCAGAGATATTTGATATGTGTAAAAAAATAGTGGGGATATGATCAAAAAGGACAAGTAAAGTGAAACTGGAAAAGATCGAGAAGTATAGGGGAGAGAGAAAGTGTATAAGCAGATGTATAGAATAAAATATAAGTATTATAGGAAGTGAGAATAGTGACAATGGACTAGGTGTAAGCAGATTAGTGAGAAAGTGAAAGTGAGCGCAAATAGGAATGAGTGAAAATAGTGAGAAAGGGTGAAGAGAAGTGAACAAGTGACAGCATAAAATTAGTACTAACATTTGAACGTTGGAACAGTAAATGAATAAAAGGTAAAAAAAAAAAAAAACAAATGGGTCAAATAATGCAATATAATAATTTATAGAGAAAAATTGAAATTGAGATTTTAGTGAATAGTAGTTAAAGGAAAAGGGGGGTGTGAAAGGAGTATATAATATTAGATATATTAGGATTATGAACAAATAGGGAATAGCAAATGAAATGTAGCAGAAATACTGAAGGGGAGATTGACCCAGTAACAAAAAAGGTACATAGTGTAATTGGGAGTATTTGTGTAGACGTGTACTGCAAATAAAGTGTTATTGTAATAATATGTTAATGGTGGCACCGGATACAGAAATGTGAGGTACACCATTACATGTAAAGAAGTGCTGTGAAGAAATATATATCAAATATCAAATAGGGATTTAGCGACTTTCTCTTCACCCTCTGGCGACAAAAATTAAACTTTCTCATTGATAATAAAAGGAATCTAGCGACTTTTCAATTACGACTTTTCGTACTTCAGTTGGCAACACTTATACCATTACCCGCCACTCGCACTCAGCGCACGGACATGGATAAATATATAATAGGATGCGAAACTGCGGTGAGCACCATCTGGCGGCGGGGGGGCTGAAATAAGATTATCAGCGCCCTACGTCGTAGGTGGTGAACATTAGAACTAACTGTTGAGTACATTACCCAGAGTTCTCTATTTATCCGTTCGAGATATTGCTCGAAGAGAGCAGATGGCAGACAGAAACTTGCTAATAAGTGAACATAAAGTGATACTATGTGTGTATAAGCAGTGTATGTTAAATGGACGTTGTAAAAATAGTGTTGTTGAATGTATTGTAAAGTAATAGTATTATAATAAATTGAACTATGTAAGTAGTTCTTGCAGACTTTTCCATTGCGCTGTACAATAAATACCCAAAGAATACAATCCCAACTACCTAACTTTTTGCTTTATTTTTTTGTCTCTGTCTGGTTATATTTTAATTGGGAAGTGTAATAAAGATAGTCTCTTTTATCATCCTGTTGGCTCCGGTAAGAATTTTCAGTAGACGATGCTGTGAGGAATAAAAATGTAAATGTTTTATATTAAATTGGGTTAGTTTTGAATATCGATGAGGATGGGAGGGAATACTTTCTGCACAGTTTAACATTTTCGTCACCAGGTGCGCTGCTAAAAGCATGGAGTAATTAGTTACTCTTTTCGCTACTTGGTGCGCTGCTAGATGTAATAATGCCCCTCCTCCAAACAGGTGGCAGCAAGATCAATTTCTACAACAGCGCCTCTAGTATGTGTTACGGGAAACTCAGTAAGTTTCGCATCCTATTATATATTCATCCATGGCACGGATTACAAGATGTTTTCTGCAGTCCTGTGATTCATTTACCTGTTCTTAGATATAGGAGACTTGGAAATCCTCCCAACGAACATCACATCCACTCGGTGGTACTCTCAACGTTTAGTGCATATAAATCCGATGTCTAACTGAATGCAGCTGGCATTGTGCACAGTCCTCTCCCATACCACGTGACATCGTAGGCATTCATGTCGGACGGCAAATTCACGGTTCTCTTCTTTCTTAATTCAACATTTCAAGTAAATTTTCACACTTAAATTTTCATAGTTGTCCATCTCCTGTAGAGATCTGTGTATGATGTTGAGGGGGAAGCCCCGACACGGACGTATTACTAGTTCGCCCGTGAGGAGTCATACATTATACTAGGGGCAGAAGAAATCGGCGGGTCTGGCGAACCTCTACTTCTCTACCCCGACTCCTACATCCCTCAGAACCTGTCCCAGGTAACTTCATTGATACTTTTTCACTACAGGAAAACTTAGAAAATAAAATAATAACGTGATTTGTAGTAATTACAAATAGGGCCCACGTTCTTTACTCAATATTATCATTGTAATATTTTGCAAGTTAAGTCATTTCAGAAATGTAATAAAGTGTAATGTAAACCTAATATAAATCAAATATTTAGCATTACACAAATACTTTGTATTTATGTATTTTCAGAATGTTGTGTTGAAATAGTAAATACTAAATAATGTTTATGCAGTATACTTCCAACTTAATAAATCACGATAAAATTAAACATTGAAGTACAAAATATTAACGTATGTTTTCTGATTGTGGAATATGTATATTATTATAACATGAACGAGTTTCGTAATGAAAGCACACTTACGAATGTCTTAGCTTAATAAAATAAATAACATAATAAGTATGACACAAAAAATGGTACTTAAGAGGTTACGTCCATTTTCGGTTTTCCCCTTCAAAATTTTCTAGATCTCCTTCAGTGGAGCAGCGTAACCCGGAGTGAGACTAGTGGCCAACTGGCTTGGAGCTCACATATTTAGATTCTTGCAGCCCCGAACCCCTTGCAAGGACGTGTTTCGCGTACCTTTTAAATTTGTCCTCCCAATTCTCCTCTTTCAATTCAATTCAATTCAATTCAATTCAATTCAATTCAATTCAATTCAATTCAACAGTAGTATCACAGACAAGCACTTGTCAATAACTAACATTCAAACGGAGCGACAGAAAGGTTTCTTTGTTCAGGTCATAAACCTCTAGAGAAAGTGTGGAGTGAGTTGTTTCCGTACCAAACCAAAAACCCGCCTATTGATTCTGCCTGTACTATAGTCGTGATATATTTTCCATTCTCGTCTTGTGACGTCCTGTTCTTTATTCCCTTCGGGATTAATTTTCAAATTTATCTTTTAATTGTATTATTTCCTCCTTAGGCTGAAAATACTTTCCATTTATTTCATTCACTTCTGATCTTCATTTTTTCTAGCATTGAGTACATGTTCAAGGTTTCTCGCACTTTTAGATCATATCTTATCTTTTGTATTCCTCTGTAATTCTTATGAAAGCCACTTTACACCTACACAAGTATTTCCAGATATGGAATAAGTAATTCCTCGTAAAGGGGCTTTGAACTTAAGTATTTCCTGGAATGAATACCGTTTGTCAGTAGATATCTTGCCTTTTTTCTGGTAAGAAGTGTTGCTATATACTGACAGTATTTTTTCATGATTCAGCGCAACAATCTGTATCCATGGAGACTGACTCTGCGGACAGATTTTAATATTAGGGCCCCTTGAGACGAGGCCACTTTTAGTGGCGCGTTAGTGGCGCTGCTAAATTTTTGTACAGAATTTTTCAGTGAACATGGACGTGGGAGGAGATATACTTTTGGCAAATTTGCACATACGGAGAAATAATAGACGTAAAACAGAAGAAGAGTTTGAGTCCATCCATTAGTTTTGGAAAGACAGAATCGAGGACTATTCAATACCTTGTTTGATGATTTAGATCAGGACAATAAAAATAATAATTTAAAATTACGTAAATGAGGAACGATATGGCATAATAGTAAATTATGCAACGAGCCTATAATTGTAGTAATTAAGACGCGAATATGTTTATGAAACGAGCGCAAGCGACTTTCATAATTTTCATACGAGCGTCTTAATTACCATTATAGGCAAGTTTCATACGACTTTTTATGCTCGACCAAATTTCTAACTTGAAATTATTCATAAGTACTCATGCTATTCTTATCTGACTAGGGTGCGGAACTGACCTTGTGCAATATCATGTAAATTGTGAGATGTGCGCAGACGCGAAAGTATTGATTTTTTTGCGAGAAAGAAATGTTATTGACCTTGATATAATCTAGAGAGTAAAATAAACATTAATCTTGATATAACCTTGAAATTGATTTAGACATTGAAAAACGAGATGACAAATTGAATTTATTTGAACATTATTTACAATTAACGCTAATTATTATAGTAACAGAACATAACCTTCTGCGACAGTATTGGATTTCCAGCTTCCGTGACGTTTCGCTAGTTGTCTTTCGATTGCATATCCGAGAATAATCGATACTTGCGCTTTCATATTGCTACAATGGTGTCTTCTGATTGGTGGAACACCTGAACTTTAATGAATAGGTGACTTTAATGAGGTCCATTAAAGGGCTGCTACCAGGTGTATAATTACTACATTTCGGCATGATCGAGCATAAACAAAGTTAAAAATAAGTAGTTTCCGAGTTATCCCTTTTCGTCAGTTGTGTTCAGTTGAAGTGTTAGTGTGCATTGTGGCTGATATAATAAATAATGAGTGAAATAACAGTTCCTGACACTAATTTACTTGAATTTTTTAGGACAATTCTATCATCAAGACGACTTACGAACAAAAGTGTGATCTAAAAAATAAATGACCGACTCCCTTGGTGTCAATGAAGGACACAACCAAAAGACAGATGCATACATACGTAATGACACTAATATTGTATCTATTGACTGTTAGTATTGTGATTCCTCTAATTATGGCAGGGAGTGAGCGAATGTTATACGTATACGTGTCTATTTGTTAGAGATATGTGTAGACCGTGAATGATATTTTACTATGTACCATTTGAGGTCATGCCTTATTGGTGTTACTTACGAGGTTCCAACCAATCTTCGACTGCTGACTTGACATTGACTACTAGGCCTATTTACTTTAAGACTATATTTTTGTAATACGTTTTCTCATATTGCATGAGAGACAACTTGAATTAGCTTCCTCTGCTCAAAATTTCATGCTACGCCACTGCTGAGTTTGTGATTATATCTGGCCATCTAATTTTTAAAATTCTTCGTAGACATCTATTAACAAATGTTTGTAGTTTATTTTTTCCGAGTAGTACATTACTACAAATACTGTAATTTTGTATTATTTCAATTGTAGTGGTACACGGTACCCAAAATCTTAACTTTTATTTTAGAATATGTTTCTAAATCTATTCATCTAATCCAGACCGAAGTTAATTAAGCTTGGGTAGGTCTCTACTTCCCTGCACACTAAACATAAAAGGGAAGTTTACCTTTGCAGGATTCAGGGCACTAGGGAGTCTATACATGAGCTAAACTAGAGGCGTAATAGCCTATTGTTAGGACACAGTTGCTAACTATTGTGACAGCCTTCGTAATATTTCTGTCTTCCCAGGCAATTTGTGTAATGAGACACCTTACACAGGCCACGACCGCTAGCTCCCGGGTCAAGAAAGCAGCGCATGCTTCCGGATCCATGCACAAAGAGCAGCACAACACAACACAAATAATCAAAAAAAGGTGCGGCTTACCCTGAACCATGTGGCCACCTACAGGACAGCGAACACAAAACACAGCATTAGA